>NW_026110344.1:0-67500 GCF_024679095.1 Eriocheir sinensis | reverse complement strand
TTAATGTAACAATCAACTAATCCTTCTTATTGGCTATTTATTGTCATAATGTCTTCAGTTGTTAACGGTTTGGTCACATTTTTTCGCAGTTTTTATCCAATCCTATGGTTGTTTTATTACGTACATTTCAGTGAACTCAGAGGAGAGATTCACGTAATAAAAACTTATATGAGAAGGTTTTCCAGGCATGCCAGACTTGTAATACTGATGAATGTATTTAGTAATTGAATGATTTGCTTGTCTTTGTGTTGTCCTTTCGCAGTAAAGTAAAGTTCAGAAGTTTTACGAAACCTCTTTCCTACTCCAGTACTTGACAGGCCATTTTCCATCACAGTTTTCATTATAAGGTTTTATACACAAGTGAATAGTATTGTGCTGCTTGAGGCCTGTGTCAGCACGTGAGCTAAAAACATTACCTTTCGTGTGGCCGCCCAGCACTTTCTGCTCGCGTGGTCGCGCGCACTCACGCTCAACGGTGTTTGCCACACTCAGGCAGCTGGGTCAGCTACTACTCTGGAGCAATATTTAAGTCAAGAATTAAGTCTCTGGTGTGTCTTAAGGTCAGTAACGAAGATTTAGGCGGTCGTCGAGTGGTTGTTACACCAAGTAGTGGACGTCGGGTCTCACTGCGAGTCGCACCAACGACTGATGATCCGTCCATCGCCGAGTGGCCGGGGTAACGAGAACGCTGTCGATCATCCTTACTGTACCAGAGTCTGGTACGAGCCCTAAGAGGCATTAAAGTAAAAAGCAGTCTTCACTAAAATATGCTGAGGCCAAGAAAGAATTTGAACTTCGTGTTGCAGCTCACTCCAGTAGCCAACACTCTTAATTAAGTCTAGCATAACCCATTACCATAACTCGTCAGTCCATCCTTGAGGCACATGCATCAGGAACATAATCAGGGTTAAGACAGATCCCTCGAGGCCTTACACCTGCGTTTTAAGTCTTCCCGATAAGCAGCTCGCCACTAATATTCATAACCGTCCTTGTACAGTTAGAAAGTTTTTTTCTCAAAATATATTCCTTACAAAGCAACCCAAGCAAAAAAGCGTGGACTTCCTTCTCGTGTACACCTACTGTTCTTTGATATCTATACGAGCTCAAGCTTCCATAGAATTACATGATTTTCTCCCTAAATCAAAACATCTTACTGATGTCATACAACTGTAGTTCCTCATTCCATGTATCTGTCATGGCATTAATGTCTTTATTTTTCTATATATATTTACCTCGCCATTCATGCCTCTCTTCATTCCCAGTCATGGAAATCTTCTTGAGGTCGTGGTTCATACTTTTTTTATCAAGTGATTCTTAGCATTATCTACTGTGTGTGTGTGTGTGTGTGTGTGTGTGTGTGTGTGTGTGTGTGTGTGTGTGTGCGGCAGTGAGCATGATGGACTGCGTGCGCCAAGTCTCAGTGAAGTCCGTGTTGGATGTGAATGACCCGTAGACTAATCCTTCCTCTGCTCCCTCCGTGGGTCCTAACCTTCTCCCCTCTCCTCTTCTCCATCCATCTCCTCTGTCGCCTTTCCGCTGTTATTATTCTCACGCCTAATCAATTTTCCCTATTTCTCCTCACACCTGTCCTTCTGCCTTCCCTCTACTCAATTCTTTCCTTTAACTTTCCGTGTCTCCTTCCGCTCACTTCATTCTCTTATTTCATTTAGACTTTTTTTTATCTTATCCTAATTCCATGCCTTCATATCTTGTCTCTTATAACTTCTCACGCAATCTCTAAAGACTATTACCATTAACGCTGTGATTATCATCTCTCTCTCTCTCTCTCTCTCTCTCTCTCTCTCTCTCTCTCTCTCTCTCTCTCTCTCTCTCTCTCTCTCTCTCTCTCTCTCTCTCTCTCTCTCTCTCTCCAGCCAACAATTAAATTTCACAGTATCCAGTCAAATTAATAATCGATCTTCGTCTGTTCGGTGCACTACGAAAATGTAGGCCGTGTGCTGGCGTGTAGTCATCGTATTTTCATCATACAAGACGCCCCTACCAATTACTCTACTTGGTGTTAATGCGCTAAATATCACCTTCACTCGTGTTCCTTCCAGCTGATCAACCTTGACTCCCCTTATCAAACCAGAGTGAAAGCCTGTGTTACCAGCGAGGGGTGTAGTAACTATTGGTGTGATGAGAAACGATCAACACGAAGTTAGAAATGGAGCCGTATTACTAAACATTTTGTCGCCCAAGTACACATAATTGACAAGGCTTTCGAAGGAGTTTTGGGCATTTCCAGGAGTAGTTTTATGGCCCTGGTGGTAGTCTGACCCTTCTTTTGTAACGTGAACCTAAAGAAACACTCATTAAAACCCGATTGACCCCCTCTTTGACCTTTAGAAACAGCTGATGTGAGAACCGAAAGTGTCTTCTAATACCGACATAAGTGTTTGAGGTTGAGTTGGCTGTACTGCTGCTGCTGCTACCGAGGAAGGAAGAGAAGAAGAAATTCGTCGTTAAGGGGCGAAACGCGTTGCATACTAAGAGAGCCGCAAGAAGAGAAAGGGAGGAAGAAGTGAGTGTTGTGAGGCTGGTACTGGGAGAGAGAAGGAAAGCGAGTGTGCTGAGGGGTGGGGAGTGGAGAGAGGGAGGGAGGGAGGCAGAATGTGCGGTGCGTTGCTGCTTCTGCGATGATGATGATGATGATGATGATGGTGAGGAGGAGGAGGAGAAGGAGGAGGAGGAGGAGGAGGAGAGGGTGAGAGAGAGAAATATGTGATGTTCTTGCTACTGGGGGGAGGAAGTAGGAGAGCGATGCGTCGATAGGGAGGGAGGCGTTACTAGAGGGGAGAGAGGGAGCCACCAAAGTGAGAGTGATAAGCACACGGGCGATGACTCAGGGAAACTTAATGGGAATGATAATAGGAATACCGGGAAGCAGCAAAATCTTAGGGGGACTGATTTTCGTCGTAGGAGTCGTGTCATGTCATATACTATTTATCCCTCGTCATTTGCACGCCGTTCAGCAATTTATCAGTGTAGTGTGTGGGGAAAACAAGGTGGGTTTGTTTAGTACAAGACAATGACGCACATATACAGACCCAAACATTGCCCGAACACCCGGATATAGTGCACACTGATGAAGATACGTACACAGACATACGGGTGAGTATATACGAACTTAATGGAGGGATAGATAGATATATAGATATAGCTATCGACAGGTAGATAGATAAATATTAAAGCATACACATATTGATGAATGGATGACGATAGATGTAAATAAACAAAAAGATGCAAATATGTTATGTAAATAAATATAAACAAATAGATAAGATAAAACTGTTCGTCGACTAGATTAATGGACGCACACAAGCAAACAAACAAACAAACGAATAAACACAGAGAGAAAGCAGTGTACGGTTCATAAAAGAGAGTTGTAAATCCACGGCATTTTCAAGTTATAAAAAGTGCTTAAACAATTACTTTACTCGACTTCCTTATAAGCGCCTCCTTCTAAGTGGCTGTCAGCGGTCTCTCGCGTCAAGTTGCTGCCTTGCCTCTGTTTCTTCTCTGTACCGTTATTCTCTTTTCATGTTTATGCTGAAGCTGTTTACGTAGTTGTTCTTTTTTTTACAGCAGAGGAGTCACTTCAAGGGCATAAAAAATACACAAATGCGAAAAAAAGCCCGCTACTCATTCCATGTCACGAGAGAATGAAGAATGAAGTTTACATATTATATCTTGTCTATTTTAGTTTCATTTCAAGCTCGGAAAGTCCTCAAGATTTATTTTTCTCGGCCAACTTACAAGTTTCTTCCTTTATGTGAATATTAGGCAGCTGTTTAAAGTACCTGGGAGTCTGAGTTGCACCATTCTTCCAGTCTCCGTTGAGCAAGGATTCACCATTTTTCTCATTCATATTAGGCAGCCCTTCGCTCAGCTCCACATACACTTTACCATGATCCCTGGCGCCTGGCGGGTGGGTGAGGCGATGCTTCCCATGGCTCATGTTGGCAACTGGTAATTATTTTTTTGCAGTGTTGTTTATATTTGGAAGCTAATCTCTGAGCCCCGCACAATGCCTTGTCATTACCTTTCATAACCCGACCGGCTTGCGTCACTGGACAATGTAGATAAATTATTGTTCATTCAAGTTGTTAAATAAATTTCACACGATCAGTATGTGAGATAATAAAAACACATTCATTAAAATATCTCGTTATCTCTCGACCTGTTGTTTGTTCCTGGTTGAGAGTATGCATAAGAACAATAATTAGGATTGTACAACACAATTATCTTCATATTTTATTGCGTAAAGTCACGGAAACCGCCACACACACACACACTCACACACACACACACACACACACGTCTATACAGTAAGTTTGTTGTTCTCGTCCACTTCAATACTCGCTAACCACTTTTTTACACTCCCTCGTTGAACTTAAACGTTTCCAGCAAGTGCCCTTTGCCGTGGGTCTTAATTCCATTTTAGTAATAATAATCAATGAATATCCCTTCTGACAGTCCCCTCTACCAATTCTAAAAGCAAACCCATCTCACCGAGCAGTCAACGCCTTTAAAACGAATGCGAATTCCGTTATTAAAAGGTGTCTGTATTAATAATCATCATCCCTTGAATAATTTCCACTGATTCCTCCCTGCACTTTAGAACAAACACGTCAGCTCTATAATGGTTGAGCCAGAACCTAGTCACACTGCAGGTACATAGGATCTGGTCAGTGTTACATACCGGTTCAATAAATCATCTGCGCTTGTGTTGCTTACGGTTTTAGAAATAATGTAGCACTCCGTTGGTGCGGTTGAGAGCCACTGTGCAATGGATCCTGGGTCGAGGGTTGAAACTTGAATCCAAACTAACGCCTCATGACCATCTTTTTACACTTAATTTTCCGGAGCAAAATGATGATATATAACGACATTCCTTCATATTAGTCACAGATTTTTTTTTTTTAAATCTTTTCTGGTTACAAGTGTGGCTGTTAGTGCTTCTGTCTCCTTTGCTTCATCTATAACTTGCTCATGACTTAACCCAATTGTAAATACTGATTCCATGTTGATGTTTTAAAACTTTCCACCGCCTGTTTCACCTCGCCGTCTTCATCATCTTTAAGCCCTATGTTCACTTTACTTTCCCTTTTCTCCCAACACCCTTCACCCACACAGAGTAAAAGTGTTATGAAGCTTCTTAGTGGAGGGAGAACGTGTTGAGTTAAAAAAAGTCGAGAAAATTTATCTTTGAGGTGAATCGTTAAGGTAATGCTGGGAGTGTTGTGTCCTCGGCGGCTATACGAACAGTGGTTAAATATGCTCTCTGAGCACACTCACACATGCCACTCTGAACACATTTACACATGCCACTGTTTTCACCTCCACAGTATTTATTAGCGGCTAACTACCTTTATTCGGCGTTGATTTAATGGTAATCCGATCCTCGTTAAGCGGGAATTCATAAGCACCGACCGTCCCCTGCAGCCACATCGGTCACCATTAAAAATCGCTCGCTGTTTTATCCCGTCGGTTATCACGGTGATGCAAAGGCCCTGTCAATCCTGTCACAATAATTGGTGTGAATCCGTCAGCGTGATGCTCGTTTGACTTTTGATGAGATTTATTGTTGTCATTATAAAAGTCGAGTATCAGCGGACCAAGACAAAACAAAGAAACAAACCAAGAGCAAATAAACAGATCAGTAAGCAAGCAAATTCTCTCTCTCTCTCTCTCTCTCTCTCTCTCTCTCTCTCTCTCTCTCTCTCTCTCTCTCTCTCTCTCTCTCTCTCTCTCTCTCTCTCTCTCTCTCTCTCTCTCTCAGTAAAAAAAAGAAAAAAAAAGTATTTCTTCATCATACTGTAGGCGTGTTCACATAATTTTCACAACTTTATTTTTCTTCACTTTCCCCTTTCGTTGACGCAATAAAAAATAAAAAAAAAACTTCCTTATGGTTCTTCCACTGTCGACTCGCGGCCGTCGATTGACACCGCCAACTTGCTAATAAGGGAACCGGTTTCTAACAAGGGATGGCTATGTTATGTGTGTGTGTGTGTGTGTGTGTGTGTGTGTGTGTGTGTGTGTGTGTGTGTGTGTGTGTGTGTGTGTGTGTGTGTGTGTGTGTGTGTGTGTGTGTGTGTGTGTGTGTGTGTGTGTGTGTGTGTGTGTGTGTGTGTGTGTGTGTGTGTGTGTGTGCTGGTGCTGTGTTATGCTATATATGATCAGGCTGGGGAAGTTGCAAAGTGATTGTGCTGTGCCGGTCCTGGTTAGCATTCATGGCTATGTTAAGCAGCAGCCTTCTTCGTCCTGTGACCCTTGGATGGCAACCTGACCTATCCCTTGCAGTAGACGTTGAGATCGTAAAACTATGAGATGAGTGGCCCTGGAGCAGCAGTCGTGTTCAAGTCTCTCGTTGTGGGACGTCGGGAAGATTTTACTAATAAATGTTCTGCTTTCGTTACCATCTGGCGTAGCATTGAGGACACCGTTGCATCGGTCCTCTTTGAAGCGACTTTGACACTGTAGAAAAAAAATGCTGCAAGCCGGCTGTGGGTTCGGAGTGACCCGATGATATAACACGCCCGGCCATTCTTCGCTCCGTGTACCCGAGTGGATGGTAAACAAAAATATAAGCGTGTGTCGAGTATTCAAAGATATCAGATCAGAAAAAAAAACGGAAAAAAATATATAAACGTTCAGAGGTATTGATGTATGTTCTTTAAAAGCGACGCACTCAATGGTATATACAATAAAAAAATGTATAAGTCCCTCCCCCTCCCACACACACACACTTACTGATGAGAACAAAAGGAGCTAAACATCCACCCAGCATCATTCAGACACATTCAAAACACTCACACGCCTGACACTGTTTCCCAAGTCGACAACAATGTCCAATTCCGGTTGTAAGGCACTTCTGGTGGCGTAATAAGATGGAAATGAAAGAGGAGACAGGATTCTTAAGGCCAATTCGCCACTACCATAAAAATAGGCCAGAAGAAGCAGCGTGTTTAGAAATGTGGTGAGACTATTGATAGATTTTGTATCCGCAGCTTAAAGACACCACCACCAGAATAACAACAACTACACCTACTCCTAAAATATCGACAACTACTACTACTACTACTACTACTGCTACTACTACTACTACTGCTATTACTGCTACTACCACTACTACTACAACTACTACTACTGCTACTACTACTACTACTATTACCTCCACCATCACCACCACTACTACTACTCCTATTACGCCTGGCCACTCTTCGTGTATCTGAAGATAAAATCATATATGCTCAAGCTTTCAGAGGAATTAAAGCAATAAAAATGACGGTCCATGATATATAAAGGCCTTAACTGCTTACGGTTTGTCGCTACACCCTTGGCATTGGGACATGGGATTTATCGAGCCCGTCAGGAAAGTGCAAGTATTCCGGGTGGGCTGCAGGGCAAGTATATATTCTAACGCCCAAAAGGTGTCCACGGGTCGCGTCGTGCAACAAGCCATAAAACATAACCCACCTTGATAAAAATACGCTGCTTTCTTTACCTTGTTGCAGGGTTACGCCGCGTCGCCGCCCATAGTATGATGCCCCCCCGATGAAGGCCTCGCCCGGCGCCTCAGAGCGGGTTTTTTGTGTGTTTTCTTGTCCGTGTTGCTGTTTTCATTGTCGCCATCCTTGTCTCGAATCTCCCACGTTAAGTATGAGGCTTTACACATGTTTCAGCTATTACGGAGACATGAGTTTCTTAGAAACGTTCAGATTTATGTCTGTAATAGTGTATGAAGTCATGTCCGTGGAACAAAATAAAAATTTACACACATATATAGTTCATGAAGTCGTGTCCATGTAAAAAAGAAAAAAAAAACATTACACACACACACACACACACACACACACACACACACACACACACACACACACACCGCCCTCATAACAGTCTGTACAATCAGTTCAAGATTTATGGCCCTTACTTAACCTTTCCTAATGCTTTCCCCGCCCATGACGGTGTACTCGCGGGAGCTTGTACTGGTTTTTTTTTTATATATATACATTTTTTTTTCCATTTCGTTTGTGTCCGCCCGCAGCTTTCACAACTAATCTGTTTCTAAGGCGAGTTATGTTTTATGGCTTTATTTTGCGACGCGATCTCTGGAGACCTTTTGGGCGTTAGAATAGATACATAATTTTGAACACAGTGACGGGGCCTTTGATGCTGTATTTCAGCTTTCACGTGTCGCTTGTTTACTTATACACAGACTTAAAAATCAAGACAGGTGTATTGTACAGGGGTAAATACAGCCTTAAAACAAATAATTAGCGTTTAACCCCTCAATTAGATGTGTTTTTTACGAATGAATGCACGTTACTTGTATATATAGTGGACTACCATAATGAACATACCAATATATCATGAACTTGAGGAAAAGCAGAAACAAACGAGAGGGCATGACTATTGAGCTTTATTATAATCAACCTGCCGGAGTTTGGATATCATTACTACGCGCCTTCTTGTTCACTCCTTCGTTCGACCAGAGAGCCCGATTATTTTTGTTTTTTAGTAAGCGATGTCCAGATTTCCTTGTCTCCTATTTGCTATTAACGTAGAAGTGTTTTTTTTCATTGAGGTAAGTATCTGGAGTCGCTACTAGGGAAACAATTGCGTGGCTTTACTTCCATTATCATTATACTTTAACCCCTCCTCCCCGTCCCTCTCCCCGCCCCTACAAGTAAGAGAAGCGGGAAGATGGTGGTGATGATGCTAGTAATGATGAATGGTTATAATAGCAAGCAAGATTGATAATAATTGATAAGAAAGATAATTGCAAGTCTACCGGCGCCATAGGCGTAGACGTAAAACAAACAAAAAACAAGAAAAAGAATCCTCCACTTGTGATAATGAACTTCCTATTTAATTCCTGCACTCCGTCACATCACCTTAACGAACCAATCCCTTCAATAGTAATAGCGAAAACAAAGGAGCAAAGACTTATAACTAACTCTGGGGAGAAAACAAACAAACAAACAAAAAAAGAATCCTCCACTTGTAATCCTGAGCTTCCCACATAACTTCTGCACTCCGTCACATCTCCTTAATCCGAACCAGCCCCTTCACTAATAACAGCAAAACAAAGGAGCAAGAAAACAAGAAATCAAACTAACTTCGGGTCCGTCGTAACTTCCCATTTTTCCGGCTTAAAACTTTATATTCGTCGCTCATCATCCGCAGCACACTTTACGTGGCCTTCGAGGCGGCGAGAAAAGGATGCCACGGAGCGCCTAATGAGTAAAGTGTGGCCCTGACTGCGATAAATGTGGCGGAAACCTTCGCTAAGTGGAGGCGCGGGAGGCGAGTCGAGGCTGCAGACGGACGGGATGTATGTATGTATGTATGTATGCATGTATGTGGTGTCTGAGGTGGGGAAGTAGGGGTAGGGGGGACGTATGTGTTTGTGGGTGTGAATGGGATGTATGTATGTATGGATGTATGTGGTCTGAGGAGGAGAGGGTAAGCGAGGGGGAGTGTGTGAGGTCTGTATTTGTAAGTATGTATGAATGTATGCAGCGTGAGGGGGGGGGCGTGTGTCATTTACTGTGTCTTTATGTGTGTTCGTATGTATGTATGTAGTGTATGAGAGAGAGAGAGAGAGAGAGGACAAAACCACTTAACACATGGAAATTATTCTATCTCCTATTAATTTCTATCTCGCCTTATCTGCCTGGGATGGTCTTGGGGAGGATCCGGGGAAGGGGGGTGGAGGGCCCGGGGAAGGGGTGGAGAGGGGTGAGGTTGTGGGGTTAACTGTTCCCCTTCACCCTGGCCATGCTCTCGTCCCTCCCTGGCCACCCTGTTCCGCCCACGCCGTTTAAGAGATGGCTGGAGAGATACGCCTAAGGCCTCATTCCTGTTCTCCGTAATAGCTTCCCCCTCCACTGATCCTCAACAGGAAGAGAAGGCACGTCCTCTCTCCTCGCGTTATATGGATGCCAAAGTAAAATGTTCCAGCAGAGTTCAAAGTTTATACCGTCCTCGTGTGTTACAAGGGAAATGTTTTAATAAAGACCAGAGTTTACTGTGTCAGAGAAGGGAGAGAAAAGGAATTAAAGAACGGCAGACAATTTTCCTCTTTTATATAGACCTACAATGCTCCTTTTATATAAACCAACAATGCTCCTTTTATATAGACCTACAACGCTCCATTTCATAGACCTACAGTTCCTCTCCACGGCTTTCACGGGACTAGCTTTGTTATGGACCCGTAACACTCACACTATGATGAAAGCAAGAACGACTACAGATAACGGTAGGTCGTGTTTTGGTTTTGGTATAGTTGGTAAGAACGTATGGTAGCTATAGCTAACGGTAGGTCGTAGGCGCATAAAAAAAATCTTCATCGTGTCACAGCCTGAAAATAAAAGATACAGTATAGACTAGAGTGTAACGGTAGTATACCTTGTCCCATTAAAGAAATCCAACTACTAAATCTTCGCCTTATGGGTCACGTCTTCTTTTCATCGATAGTAATTCCCTCGTCCACAAACTCCAGAAAAAATGCCAGATTCACTCGTAAACTTTGTCTGGCCGAAGTGGTAGCGTACTGGGCCCACATTCACCGCGTGACGGACGACGCGGGTTCGAATCCCCACGCTACCACTCGAATTTTTCAGTCACCGCCGAGTGGCTTAAAATTACCCACATGCTGTCCTGAAGACCACCCATCAACCCGGACTCTAGAGGAAGCCGTCCAAGCGAATCAAGAACGAGTTCCGGGGGGCAGCATGAGCCAATGCAAGATGGCGCCACTATAAACACTCGCCTGCGCCAGAACGGGCTGGGCCGACCATCAGGCCCCACCTGGAAGAAACCTTGGGCCGACCATCAGGCCCCACCGGGAAGATGCCTACCGGCGCAATAGGCAACAACGTAAAAAAAAAAAAAAAAAAAAAAACTTAATATGGTCCAGAGAAAGTCGGTCAACTACAAACCAAAAAAAATAGGTAATATTTTAGTAAAGAATATTCAGAGAGTATTTAAAGAGAATCAAGAATAAGAAAAGTAACTGGACAGGCCGTGTAATACGCAAAAATGCCAACAGATGGACAGGGAAAGTGACTGCGTTGGAACCCAGACGTAGAAATTAGGGCAGACCAAAGACCACGAGAGATTACATTAAGAACATTTGCTTGAGCAGGATGAAGTACACTAACATCAGATAGAGGTAGAGAACGTTTGGGAAAGTCGAACAGTTAACTAATAATGCCTGAAGAAGATGATGGTGATGATGATGACGTCAGTGTGCATGTGGAAAGGCTGACGTGAGGTGGTGCTCCAGGGCGCTCCTCACCACATAGCCAAGATACGGGCATATTATAGATCTTGGATAGGGTGTCATAAAGATAACCTCGCGTGTCCTCCGCCTCGACACGACTCCGCCCTCCTTTCTGCCGAGTCCCACCCATACGTTGTTGTTTTTGTTTTTCATTTTATGGGGGACTAAAGGAGAAAGACGATGTGGACGAGTTTGGAGGGAGAAGGGGAGGGGAAGAGAGCGGGAGTGGACGCAAAAGTGGATGGAGGATGAAGAAGAAGAAGACGACGACGAAGAAGAAGAAGAAGAAGAAGAAGACGAAGAAGAAGAAAAAGAAGAAGAAGAAGAAGAAGAAGAAGAAGAAGAAGAAGAAGAAGAAGAAGAAGAAATAAAGAAATTGAAAAGAAAACGAAAAGTGAAGAGGAGGAGGAAGAGGAGAAGGAGGAGGGGGAGCAGAAGGAGGAGGAGGAATGATAAGTAGTGGGAGGCAGGCGGACGTTGACTGCCGGTGTCGAATGGCAGGTGAGGGAGGTACCGAGTTTCCTGCTATAATTACAATCACTGCCATGTTTACAATGACGCCCAGGGCTTCCTCTGCCACTGATCAACGAGACCTTAACCTGACACGTACATAACACATCGACAGCAAAAAAAGCAGCTTAGTAAATATAAGTAAACTCGGCGCGATCCTCACGCAGCTGGTGCCGAATACGTTAGTCAAGTCGATGATTGTACTACCCTGCTTAGATTTTATATTTTTACCATGTCAAATTGTAGCGTGTAATTATCATGAATACACGGACTTTTAAGGGTGCGGAGCCTGTATACATCACGATCAGACTCTGCGGATGACAGGTGATGTGCAAAGATTGGCATAATTGGATTAATATACGTGTTGAAGCTCACTGAGGGTCCCGCCGGCACGAGGGTTTGCCAGACTCGCTTTGAACACAAGACCTGCGCCAAGGAAGGGAATATGCCTTATCTTAAACCTCCCTTGCTTGTCTCAAAAATACTATATCGGCCACGCTTCTTCACCTTTAAGAGAAAGCTAATTAACAAGAAAATATAGATGCCAGGTTTTTGTGTGTTTTAACTAACGCTCTGGACCCGGGGATTAAATACTTATCAGCCAAACTCGTACGTTTCAAGACAAAAGCTCCTGGGCAGGTACGTATCTCTAATCTCGCTTGAAGACTGATTATAGGCGGCTGACTAGAGGACGCTACAGAAAACACAAGTATTGCGTTGCCCATTCCTCTGAAAACCACTACCGCGACACTTCCGCTGGCACATAACCATACACAATTCTAAACGGCAATCTCCTGCAAGTGGTAAACTATCATTTGGGACGCCCGGCATCGAAGAGAGGCATCAACAACTTAGTGACAACGCGCCCATTTAAGTCTGAGGACGGCGCAGGGCTAAACTGACACCTATATAGACTTGGGACGTAATGCTGAAGGGGGGGTGGGGGGTATAGGAAGCTGTTTTCGTATGTGTGTTGCTTGTTGACCCTCTGTCCCCTCCCCCACCCTCACCTCTCAACTAGTTTTTTAAAGGAGCCAACCAATATTCCAAAGAACATTCTGTGTAATGCAGTGAAAATACGGTGACAGTCAGAGTGCAGTGCTGGTATGGTCGAAGAAAATGCATACCGATTGTTGAGTATGTCGCCCATCTACCCCGTCCACCCGTCCTGCCGACACGCCGAGGTCTCCAGGGTACGCCCGTCCGCCCACCCTGATACTGGCATAGATGCGTTCATGTGGCAGTGCAATGTTGGAGCCTCGTCACTCAGGTGGAATACGATGCACGCCCCCCCGGCCCCCCCTCCAAGGCTGTGCAGAAGCTCCCTCAACCACCATCTCCTAGCCGAGTAGAATCCACCCTCCCTTATTATTAATGTCCAGGACTTGGCAATCATTACTAAGCCTGTAACCTGAATAACCTTTCGACACCACTGGACCTGCCCCCGCCATCACCTGTTACATGACCCACGTTGGACCAGGGGTTAGCACCGCCACAACAACTGTCTCGCGCCACCACACTGCACTGAGCCTCATCTCACCCCCCCCGTGCCACCAAATCATCATCAATCCCACCATCCCACATATATTTTAGCTCAGATTTAGTATTTTCATATATATTAACACTCAAACAGACAGAGACACGGGCATAGATAATCCTACCCCTGCCCATTGCCCCTGTCCACGGTCTAAATACTTGCCCCTGCTAAATACTTGCCCCTATAAAATACTTACCCCTACTAAAGCACAAGCCAGACACACTCACCGCAGCTGGTATCGGGCGTGACGCGGAAGAAGCCCTCGCCGCAGTCCCCTTTGTGTGGGCAGCCGATGAGGGCGGCGCGCAGGGCGATGGACTTCCTCCAGCGCTGGGGGTGCAGGCGGACATAGCGGGCCTTGAAGGGGGAGTTGAGGTAGTGGCGCCGCTCCGTGTGCTTGTCCAGGTTGCCTCCAAACAACTGCAACAGTGCACAGGTGACGCCTCTGCCTTGGATATACACAGAATATTACTGGATTCGTCATGGAAACATTTGTGGTCACGGCGAACAGCATCTCGGCCGTCAATGGAGGTTAGGGGACGAGAGGGTTAGGTGCGGCTTTCATGCCCGAGGATAAAAAGCTGCGGGTTAAAATTACACTTGTTGCCTTGACGTATTTGAAATTAGTAAGATTTTTATGTGAATTTGGTAAAGCAGCGAGTAGTGATGCTTGAATGTACTCTGAGGCCTGACTTTATCCAGGGCGTTAGGTGAAAATTTTGGATAGGATGGTGAACCGAATAGGACTCGTATTTTTTATTTTATATATTTATCTATTTATTTACTTTATTGATTTTCATTTATGCTTGGCCCATAGCACCGGTAGGATTTCATGCTGGGCCCTGTTGGTCGGCCCCAGCCCGTTGGTGGCACAGGCAAGTGTTTTGGTGGCGCCATTTATGCTTGGCTCATGCTGCCCCGCGGAGCTCCACTTGATCCTCTATAGAGAGTTTCGCTAGAGTCCAGGTTGATAGATGGTCTTCAGGTAAGTATATGGGTAGACTTTGGTCACTTGGTTATGACTAGAAACTGTCAGCTTGTAGCGGCGGGCGGGACTTGAACCCGGGTCTTCCACGACATCGCGCCCGCACGTAACCCACCCAGCCACCGCCTGCTCTTGAAAATATGTAACACACACACACACACACACACACACACACACACACACACACACTTTACAGAGGCGGTACAGGTGAAGGTTGGGGGGTCCTTCGTTGAGTCCCGCCGTCGGCTAACGATTTATCAGCCATCGTCAATTATGATCACTCACATTCTGTTTGTAGCCCTACCTACCACGCCTTCTGTCAAAGGAAACACCGGGATGCATGAGCCAAGTAGTAAAAAAAAAAATACCAAGCACGCTGGCTGGGACCAAGACTGGGGCCTACCACCACTGCCTCGGGACAACACACCGGTGTAGGAGGTTCAGATCACTCCCCTGATTGAATTCACTCAGGAGTAGTCTGGACATATGATGAAATCACTCTAGAGTGATCTGGACCTAGGTTGAAATCACTCTAGAGTGATTTCAACCTGGGAGGCGATCTGAGCTTCCTGTACTCCCTCCAGGTTCTGATTACTCCCTTATAGGTTCATAACACTTTCGTCTTTTTCCCTATAAACAAAAATAATAAAAATATCCTAAGTTGACTGCCTTTATTATATAAGAACATAAGAATGTAGGAGTCTGCAGGAGGCCGGTAGGCCTGTACAAGGCAGCTCCTTTGATCCTAAGCTCCCGTGTATCTAACCCCACCTAATATCGCTGTCCATGAATTTATCTAATCTATTTTTGAATGTAACAATTGTATTGGCACTCACCACATGACTGCTGAGCCTATTCAACTCATCCACCACTCTCTTAGTAAACCAATTTTTGCCTATGTCCCTGTTGAATCAGAATGATTCCAGTTTAAACCCATTACTTCGTGTCCTACCCGGTTCTCTTACCAACAAAACCTCATGAATATCCCCCTTATTAAAGCCCTTCATCCATTTATAAACCTCAATCATGTCTCCACGCACCCTTCGCCTTTCTAGAAAATGCAAGTTTAACTGTTTGAGTCTTTCCTCGTGTGTCAAGTTCCTCAACCCCTGAATCATCTTAGTCATCCTCCTCTGCACCGATTCTAACATTTTGATATCCATTACATAGTAAGGTGACCAGAACTGAGCCGCATAGTCAAGATGAGGTCTAACTAATGCTAAATATAGTTTGAGGAAGACTTCGGCGTTTCTGTTGCTTACGCTCTTTGAAATAAATCCCAGTACCCTATTTGCTCGATTTCTAGCTTGAATGCATTGTGCCCTTGGACGGAGATCAGAGCTCACTAAGACCCCTAAATCCGTCTCACACCCAGACCTGCTTATGAGAGTGTTATTTAAGCAATAGTTATGTGAGGGGTTGCTCCTACCTACACTCAGAATACTGCACTTCCCTACATTGAACTCCATCTGCCATTTATCCGCCCAGTCATACAATCTGTTTAGTTCATCCTGGAGAATGCTAGCGTCCTGATCCGACTCTATTATTTACCGATCTTGGTATCATCTGCAAACTTACTGACATCACTACTAATTCCTGTTTCTAAGTCATTGATATGAATAATAAACAAAAGTGGACCTAATACCGAACCTTGTGGGACCCCACTCATAACACATCCCCAGTCAGATCTTTTACCATTGATCTGCGCTCTTTGCTTCCTATTGCTTAGCCACGCCTTGACCCAGTTCAAAACTTTACCCTCTACTCCGTGAGCCTGTAATTTAAGCAACAGTCGTTGGTGAGGAACTTTGTCAAACGATTTACTAAAATCAAGATACATTGCATCATAATTTTCATCTCTGTCTACCGCCTCAAATATTTTATTTTAGAAGGACAAGAGATTGGTGAGGCATGACCTACCTTTCGTGAACCCAAGCTGCGAGTCGTGAATTAAGCTGTGATTCTTTAGATGCTCCCGAATGTTCCTGTCTATTATGTACTTCAGCATCTTGCCTATAACCGATGTTAAGCTAATTGGGCGATAGTTAGAAGCAACCGACCTGTCCCCCTTTTTTAAAATCGGCGTCACATTAGCTACTTTCCATAGGCTCGGCACATAACCAGTATTTACCAGAGCTCCTCTTCCCCGCATAGCGTGTTGCGAAGTAAGAGACTTGAACACTAATTATTATTGGCACAGTTTTTTTCTGCATTTTTTGTGTTTTCTCTCTGAACTTGAAGAGAGATATTTTTATCATCCTCAATACTTATCACAGTGGTCGGTATTATAAGACACTTTCGCTTCTCACATCAGATATTTCTAAAGGTCAAAAAGGGGAGCAATCGGGCTCTAGTGAGTGTTCTGTCATTCACGGTACAGAAGAAGGCCCAAACTACCATCAAGCTCATAAAACTATCCCTGGAAATGCCAAAAAACACCTACGAAAGCCTTGTCATATATGTGAACTTGGGTGCCGAAATCTTTAGTAATACGACCCAGTGTCTCACTTGGCTTGGTATCTTGTTTTAATTTTCCACTATTTACAGTACGTAGATAAGAGCATAACATTTCTCTAAGAATACTGCGCCTAATTACTAATTATTTGTCTACGTCATCTTGTGCACTCTGGAACGGTTTGCCCTTTGCCGTATCTCCTTTTTATAACAAACTTTCAAGTGTGGAATGTGAAAACACTTCGAGAACTAATTATAACAACTCCTTAACATTATTTTTGGCGGGGGGTGTTAGGAGAGGCAAGCTGCGAACGTTTTTTTTTCTTTTCTAGTCAGCCCTTGGTCTGCCTCCTTGTATACTTTTTTTTTTTTTTTTTTGCTGGAGACAGTTATGATCAATTACAAAACTTAGCTTCTGCACAAATAATAAGTGGCTGGATTCTTCTCTGTCTTCACACCCTTTACCTATGTTCATACTGGGTCACTATTTTGGGTTAAGGACCAGATGGCGTCACGTGCTGCACTGGGGTTCGAACTACCTCGCCTGGCCCATAGCTTAAAGCTCTAACCCACTGGACCGCCGCGCCACACCACCATGCTATGCAGCTGGGTTGAACTAACTAACTAAGGGGGAGCATACACATCTAGAAGAATTCCATAACAGCTTTATTGGTAAGAAATGTCAGTGACGTCACGTAAAGCGCACAATAAATCTGAGTCTCGTTCGGGAGCAAGAACTCTAACAATACAAAATAAATAACAGTACAGCCATACACGTATACAACGCGCAATAAATCCGTTCCGTGCAGCGCGTTGCTTTGCCCATAAGAATGCTTGCAGCTTACATGTATACGACGCGCCACAAATAGGGTACGCTCAGCAGGAGTCCTTGTCACTCACCGGCGAGTGTGGCACACGAAGCGCGCCCTGGGCTGGCATGTTCACCTAATCCCAACCGTACCCACTGGGTCCTCTGCAGAAAAAGGGAGCCTCAGCTGACGTCCTTGGACATGTTAAGATCTAGAGGGACGTCAGATAAGGAAGAAAAATCAAGTATACTTAAGGCAAATGATTTCGAGTTGCAATACCTCAAATTATGAACCGAATGAGGCAAGATGCAGCGAGTTTTTACTGATATCTCTTTTTTCTGGCTTTCTCTTAATGGAAAAATATGAATTCCCGAACCGCACTCAGCACCTCAGTAGAGAGTTTAAGTTGCTATCGAAATGATTCCCTCTCGGGGCCCACGCTGCGAGGAGGATTAAAAACGTGCCTTGGCCCTATACGATGCACCCAGCAAGATTCGTGATTACATTTGTGTGTGGCTGGCTGTGTATTTAAATATTTTTCTCTGTATATTACTATGTATATATGAGACTCTATATCATTCTATTTACCTGTTTCTGTTTATTATTATCTATCATTTTTTATACGTTTCAACTTATCTATTTCTGTTTACTTTTCAAACAATCACTTATATACAGCTATCTATGAAGAGTCATCCATCTCGCTAAACGTCTAAATTCATGTTCTTAACTTTGGGGCAACATGCGTGGTTACATACAAAAAAACTCTTGATTAAACTAATAGCTACTACTCACGGTTTTTGGGGGCCAACTACACTTTCTTCGCCTATAAGCATGTTGCGAACCTCTTTTCAGCACTTGGTATGTCTTCCTATACTGTAAAATAGCAAAACAATACAAAAATGGCCCTCGTAACCTTTACTACATAGGAAGAAGTAAATGTTAAGGGTTTTCGCAACTGTCAAGGCTCATAAAATTGTCAAACAAAGAGCAAGTAGTCGAACCGGGAATGTACAAATACTATAAGAAACAAAGTCTATAATCCCGACACATTTAAGGTACAAATAATTAGAGGTAAAGGAAAAGGTAGAAACAAAATCAATGCAATAAACTTGGTCTCCCTAATTAAGAGAGTCGAGCAAAAATATATGTTTCTCCACAGGCATGCGATGGTTTATCTAACACCAACTCCCCACTGGTCAACAAGGGAGAGAGGCCCTAAAGAAAAAAAAAAAAGGTAATTTCGATACTTTTTCTCTTGACACAAACAATGAGGTCAAGGAAAGGACTTCAACACGTGCCCACTACCATTTGCATACCTTGATCTTACGTAACAAACAGCTTCGAAGTGATGCCATTCTGGTGAGTGACGAAAGAACAAAAGGGAAGATTAGACGACTCGTGAAAAAAGTGGCACGATATTATTGAACAAACGACCCTGCACACACACACACACACACACACACACACACACACACACACAATCAAGGCTAGTCATTTGAAGATTTAGCTGACGTTTCCGTGTGTGTGTGTGTGTGTGTGTGTGCTGTCACCACGACGTGTGTAGTGAGCACGTGTAGAACCTTCAAGGACGTTCTCGTATCACATGGACTCATCTCTCCCGAATGTGACATAAGGGACACGGCTTTCACGGGTCGTAGGCATAAGTCGATAAAACTAATCACACTCATTTATAATGTGTGTGCTTGTTGTATTTTAAGATGTTTATTACCCTACCACTCTGCCCCTACATTTCTCTTGTTCATATTCTCTGGTCCTTTTTCTCCTCTTTCATCACTTTCATCCTCATTATCACTCTCCCGGCGTTACAGGTGTCTGGGGGCTGATGAACAGGTATCTTACAGTGTCCTCACTCCTCCCTCTCTACCTGCTTCGCCTCCTATAATAATAATGAGGCTAAGAGTGGACTTGGACATCTTTATTATCCTGGAAGTGTCTGGTCAGCGGGGTTAACTGTGCGCCATTCCTCCGAGGAGTGCGTGGCCTAACACATTGCTGCTATTTCGCTATGGCACGCTGAAAATGTTTTCTTCTCTCTTTTATTTGCCTCTTCCACATTCCAATGAGTGTCGAAAGAGGCTACGACGCATCCTGGTAATTAACACAGACACATGGTAAATTCCGTGTGTGATATCATCTCGTGGAAGTCATCTTACTCATCGTCCTTCTCTTTAACGCTACGAAACATGGGCAGGGAGGAGGCTGATTTATGAACGTGCTAATCAGGATGGAAGCTGTTTTGACCCACCTAAAAACCGCGCGGTGGACGATTGGATATTGGAGAGACAGAAACGTATGCTGGTTAACCACACTACACCACGGAACGAAGGACGCCGACACATCTTATATAATCAGAAGGGAATTGTACAGACCCATCCCCCCACTGAGCGAAGGTTAGGATACAGCAGGAGAAGCGAGAAGGGATTTTTTTCTTGACTAAGCGTCACGACACAACCATTAGCTTAGCAAATCGCAACATCTCTATAAAAACAAAACTCTGACAGGAACACGAGCCGCCATTAATCACACACGGTCGATAGCATTCCCTTCTTCTTAATGTAGACACGATACGTAACTTGAATTCGTCTTAGGAGGCATAAGGACGATGGTGTTGGTGTTGCTAGTAGTGGTGGTGGCTATGGTGGTGGTGGTGGTAGGCCTGGATAATGGTGGTTGTTTTGATTGTTATGGTGATGGGGATGGCGGCTGTTGTGAATAATGTTGTTTTTGTTGTTGTTTGTTTACAGCAAGGGAGGCAGCTCAAGGGGTAAAGACAAACAATATATAAATAAAAAGGACTCTATATGCACCCCCCCCCAAAAAAAAAAAGAATAAACGAGGCCAGGAGAGTCAAGTGATGGTGGTTGTAAAGTGTAATTGTGGTGATGGTGTGAGGCGAGGGAGTGTTAAGTGTCTTGTGTGTAGTGTAGTAAACGTAAGGAAAAAAAAGGAGGTGCCGGTAATGAGGGTTTAGTTATTAGTGGTCGTGATGGTCGTGGTGGTGGTAATCGTGGTGGTAGTTATGGTGGCCCTGGTGGTGTTTATTACAGTGATCGTGAACAATAATAGTGGTGATGAAGGTAGCGGTGGTGGTGGTGGTGGTGGTGGTGGTGGCCCTGGTGGTGTTTATTACAGTGATCGTGAACAATAATAGTGGTGATGAAGGTAGCGGTGGTGGTGGTGGTGGTGGTGGTGGTGGTGGCCCTGGTGGTGTTTATTACAGTGATCGTGAACAATAATAGTAGTGATGAAGGTAGCGGTGGTGGTGGTGGTGGTGTTTATTACAGTGATCGTGAACAATAATAGTGGTAATGAAGGTAGTGGTGGTGGTGGTGGTGGTGGCCCTGGTGGTGTTTATTACAGTGATCGTGAACAATAATAGTGGTAATGAAGGTAGTGGTGGTGGTGGTGGTGGTGGCCCTGGTGGTGTTTATTACAGTGATTGTGAACAATAATAGTGGTAATGAAGGTAGCGGTGGTGGTGGTGGTGGTGGTGGTGGCCCTGGTGGTGTTTATTACAGTGATTGTGAACAATAATAGTGGTCATGAAGGTGGTAGTGGTGGTGGTGTTTATTACAGTGATTGTGAACAATAATAGTGGTAATGAAGGTAGTGGTGGTGGTGGTGGTGGTGGTGGTGTTTATTACAGTGATTGTGAACAATAATATTGGTAATGAAGGTAGCGGTGGTGGTGGTGGTGGTGGTGGTGTTTATTACAGTGATTGTGAACAATAATAGTGGTAATGAAGGTAGTGGTGGTGGTGGTGGTGGTGGCCCTGGTGGTGTTTATTACAGTGATTGTGAACAATAATAGTACAAAATAGTACCAATAATAGTACCAATAATAGTACCAAGACCCCTTAATGACACAGTTAATTGAGAGACATTGAATTTAACGACGGTAATAAAAACAGTGCCGACGGTGATGATGGCGTTGGTGGTGAGAGCGGGCATGATGGTGATAAGAATAATAAAATAGGAGAGTCTGGTCAACTCCATCACCGGCGCCATGTTGTTGCCAAAAGAGCCGGGCGAATTTCAAGTTGATTTTTTTTTTCTTACGTCGTGGCCTATTGCGCCGGTAGGCTTCTTCCCGGTGGATCCTGATGGTCGGCCCAAGGCTTCATCCCGGTGGGGCCTGAGGGTCGGCCCAGCCCGTTCTGGCGCAGGCGAGTGTTTATAGTGGCACCATCTTGCATTGGCTCATTCTGCCCTCCCGGAGCTCATCTTTAATCCTAGAATCTAGAGTCCGGGTTGATAGTTGGTCTTCTGGACAGCATGTGGGTAGTTTTAAGCCACTCGGCGGCGGCTGAAAATTCCCAGCATGGTGGCACCGGGCGAACTCGCGTCCTCCTGAACGCGGTGCCGTCACGCTATCCATTCAGCCACCGCCTCCCCAAACAGTACAGTAGTGTTTTTTTTTGTGCTCAAGGTATCGTCAGGGTCTCGAAGAAGTACCCAGAACACCAAAAACACTCTACTATGGCAGCTTCCGTTAGTATTTCGCACGGCTCTATTGGTAAAAACATGGCGCTTGTGAGATGAAATTGGCCAAACTCTCCTGTTATTTGGCTCTGGTGATGAGGTGTGAAAAGTGAGTGAGAAGTGAGAATCTTTAGCTCTGGTGATGAGGTGTGAGTGAGAAGTGAGAATCATTGGCTCTGGTGATGAAGTGTGTGAAGTGAGTGAAAAGTGAGAATCTTTGGCTCTGGTGATGAGGTGTGAGAAGTGAGAATCTTTGGCTCTGGTGATGAGGTGTGAAAAGTGAGTGAGAAGTGAGAATCTTTGGCTCTGGTGATGAGGTGTGAGTGAGAAGTGAGAATCTTTGGCTCTGGTGATGAGGTGTGAGTGAGAAGTGAGAAGTGAGAATCTTTGGCTCTGGAGATGAAGTGTGAGTGAGAAGTGAGAATCTTTGGCTCTGGTGATGAAGTGTGAGAAGTGAGTGAGAAGTGAGACTCTTTGGCTCTGGTGATGAAGTGTGAGAAGTGAGTGAGAAGTGAGAATCTTTTGCTCTGGTGATGAGGTGTGAGAAGTGAATGAGAAGTGAGAATCTTTGGCTCTGGTGATGAGGTGTGAGAAGTGAGTGAGAAGTGAGAATCTTTGGCTCTAGTGATGAGGTGCGAGTGAGAAGTGAGAATCTTTGGCTCTGGTGATGAGGTGTGGGTGAGAAGTGAGAATCTTTGGCTCTGATGATGAGGTGTGAGTGAGAAGTGAGAATCTTTGGCTCTGGTGATGTTTGAGTGAGAAGTGAGAATCTTTGGCTCTGGTGATGAAGTGTGAGTGAGAAGTGAGAATCTTTGGCTCTGGTGATGAAGTGTGAGAAGTGAGTGAGAAGTGAGAATCTTTGGCTCTGGTGATGAAGTGTGAGTGAGAAGTGAGTGAGAAGTGAGAATCTTTGGCTCTGGTGATGAGGTGTGAGAAGTGAGTGAGAAGTGAGAATCTTTGGCTCTGGTGATGAGGTGTGAGTGAGAAGTGAGAATCTTTGGCTCTGGTGATGAGGTGTGAGAAGTGAATGAGAAGTGATAATCTTTGGCTCTGGTGATGAAGTGTGAGTGAGAAGTGAGAATCTTTGGCTCTGGTGATGAGGTGTGAGAAGTGAATGAGAAGTGAGAATCTTTGGCTCTGGTGATGAAGTGTGAGTGAGAAGTGAGAATCTTTGGCTCTGGTGATGAAGTGTGAAAAAGTGAGTGAGAAATGAGAATCTTTGGCTCTGGTGATGAAGTGTGAGTGAGAAGTGAGAATCTTTAGCTCTGGTGATGAAGTGTGAGAAGTGAGTGAGAAGTGAGAATCTTTGGCTCTGGTGATGAGGTGTGAGAAGTGAGTGAGAAGTGAGAATCTTTAGCTCTGGTGATGAGGTGTGAGTGAGAATCTTTGGCTCTGTTGATGAGGTGTGAGTGAGAAGTGAGAATCTTTGGCTCTGGTGATGAGGTGTGAGTGAGAAGTGAGAATCTTTGGCTCTGGTGATGAGGTGTGAGAAGTGAATGAGAAGTGAGAATCTTTGGCTGTGGTGATGAGGTGTGAGTATGAAGTGAGAATCTTTGGCTCTGGTGATGAGGTGTGAGTGAAATGAGAATCTTTGGCTCTGGTGATGAGGTGTGAGTGAGAAGTGAGAATCTTTGGCTCTGGTGAGGAGGTGTGAGAAGTGAATGAGAAGTGAGAATTTTTGGCTCTGGTGATGAAGTGTGAGAAGTGAGTGAGAAGTGAGAATCTTTGGCTCTGGTGATGAAGTGTGAGTGAGAAGTGAGAATCTTTAGCTCTGGTGATGAAGTGTGAGAAGTGAGTGAGAAGTGAGAATCTTTGGATCTGGTGATGAGGTGTGAGTGAGAAGTGAGAATCTTTGGCTCTGGTGATGAGGTGTGAGTGAGAAGTGAGAATCTTTGGCTCTGGTGAGGAGGTGTGAGAAGTGAATGAGAAGTGAGAATTTTTGGCTCTGGTGATGAAGTGTGAGAAGTGAGTGAGAAGTGAGAATCTTTGGCTCTGGTGATGAAGTGTGAGTGAGAAGTGAGAATCTTTAGCTCTGGTGATGAAGTGTGAGAAGTGAGTGAGAAGTGAGAATCTTTGGCTCTGGTGATGTTTGAGTGAGAAGTGAGAATCTTTGGCTCTGGTGATGAAGTGTGAGTGAGAAGTGAGAATCTTTGGCTCTGGTGATGAAGTGTGAGAAGTGAGTGAGAAGTGAGAATCTTTGGCTCTGGTGATGAAGTGTGAGTGAGAAGTGAGTGAGAATCTTTGGCTCTGGTGATGAGGTGTGAGAAGTGAGTGAGAAGTGAGAATCTTTGGCTCTGGTGATGAGGTGTGAGTGAGAAGTGAGTGAGAAGTGAGAATCTTTGGCTCTGGTGATGAGGTGTGAGAAGTGAATGAGAAGTGATAATCTTTGGCTCTGGTGATGAAGTGTGAGTGAGAAGTGAGAATCTTTGGCTCTGGTGATGAGGTGTGAGAAGTGAATGAGAAGTGAGAATCTTTGGCTCTGGTGATGAAGTGTGAGTGAGAAGTGAGAATCTTTGGCTCTGGTGATGAGGTGTGAGAAGTGAATGAGAAGTGAGAATCTTTGGCTCTGGTGATGAAGTGTGAACAAGTGAGTGAGAAATGAGAATCTTTGGCTCTGGTGATGAAGTGTGAGTGAGAAGTGAGAATCTTTAGCTCTGGTGATGAAGTGTGAGAAGTGAGTGAGAAGTGAGAATCTTTGGCTCTGGTGACGAGGTGTGAGTGAGAAGTGAGAATCTTTGGCTCTGGTGATGAGATGTGAGTGAGAAGTGAGAATCTTTGGCTCTGTTGATGAGGTGTGAGTGAGAAGTGAGAATCTTTGGCTCTGGTGATGAGGTGTGAGTGAGAAGTGAGAATCTTTGGCTCTGGTGATGAGGTGTGAGAAGTGAATGAGAAGTGAGAATCTTTGGCTGTGGTGATGAGGTGTGAGTGAGAAGTGAGAATCTTTGGCTCTGGTGATGAGGTGTGAGTGAGAAGTGAGAATCTTTGGGTCTGGTGAGGATATGTGAGAATTGAATGAGAAGTGAGAATTTTTGGCTCTGGTGATGAAGTGTGAGAAGTGAGAAGTGAGAATCTTTGGCTCTGGTGATGAAGTGTGAGTGAGAAGTGAGAATCTTTAGCTCTGGTGATGAAGTGTGAGAAGTGAGTGAGAAGTGAGAATCTTTGGCTCTGGTGATGAAGTGTGAGTGAGAAGTGAGAATCTTTGGCTCTGGTGATGAGATGTGAGTAAGAAGTGAGAATCTTTGGCTCTGGTGATGAGGTGTGAGTGAGAAGGGAGAATCTTTGGCTCTGGTGATAAAGGTGTGAGTGAGAAGTGAGAATCTTTGGCTCTGGTGATGAGGTGTGAGTGAGAAGTGAGAATCTTTGGCTCTAGTGATGAAGTGTGAGTGAGAAGTGAGAATCTTTGGCTCTGGTGATGAGGTGTGAGTGAGAAGTGAGAATCTTTGGCTCTGGTGATGAGGTGTGAGTGAGAAGTGATAATCTTTGGCTCTGGTGATGAGGTGTGAGTGAGAAGTGATAATCTTTGGCTCTGGTGAGGAGGTGTGAGAAGTGAGTGAGAAGTGAGAATCTTTGGCTCTGGTGATGAGGTGTGAGTGAGAAGTGATAATCTTTGGCTCTGGTGATGAGGTGTGAGTGAGAAGTGAGAATCTTTGGCTCTGGCGATGAGGTGTGAGAGTGAGTGAGAAGTGAGAATCTTTGGCTCTGGTGATGAGGTGTGAGAAGTGAGTGAGAAGTGAGAATCTTTGGCTCTGGTGACGAGGTGTGAGAAATAAGACGTGATAATCTTTGGCTCTGGTGATGAAGTGTGAGAAGTGAAGAGAAACAAGTCTGCGTCTGTCTGTAGTGATGGCTTCATAGACTTGAGTTGCCGAAATATCCTACACCCGTTACGCCCTAGGAGGTGCATGGCCGACCGCTGTTCCCTGTCAGCCAAGGCGAGTTTGTGTGTCACGCCGAGCACGTGTTTCCCTTGTAAGACGATCCCGGTGAGCACTGAGCCAGAATGGATGGACTCAGCTTAGTCATCTGACAAGCAGGGAACGTCCATTACGCCTCGTAAATATCTGACGGTTTCGCGCGATTACCGTGTGTGTATACTTGTTGGGCAAGCGTAACACACACACTCACACACAAAAAATACTCCCCTGGTGCCGACTAGGCTCTGCTCTGCCAGGCGCCAGTGCGGTAGGCTGAAGTGTAATAATGCTCGCTTAGGCCGAAGGATTTTTCAATTAATGTTCCCCTTGAGGAAGGAGAATGGAGTGCGTGGAGTGCGCAGTTGTAAAATTATTTGATGGCCCGGCAGTACTCAGAGATCCATAAATATGTAGCTACAAGCCTAAAACAGGAGGGCATAGTGATCACGAGCCCAGCACGTGATGAGACTGTGCATCATACACACACACACACACACACACACACACACACACACACACACACACACACACACACACACACACACACACACACACACACACTTTGAGACACACACCTGAGACTTGGTTGCGGATGGACGTGCCGAACAAGCTCTCTGATACTGGTATAGGAAACGACACTCTACAACTACCATGGATCTTGACGCTGTCAGTATATTAATATTAACGTCACTCTAAACCTCTTTATGTTGGTTTACGTGTACTAAGCTGGGCCGTGTGTGGACTTGTGCTGAATAAAAAGCTCGACAGCGGCAAGAGTGGCCTGCCAATGGGAAGATGTTCAAATTTGTGCAGAAGTGTCCTGCGGCTAAAACGAAAACTGCGGAATGTGTTGGTACGAAGTTAACGATGGAAATAAGCGTGCGAGATACAACATTGTGACTTGAGAGAGAGAGAGAGAGAGAGAGAGAGAGAGAGAGAGAGAGAGAGAGAGAGAGAGAGAGAGAGAGAGAGAGAGAGAGAGAGAGAGAGAGAGAGAGAGAGAGAGAGAGAGAGAGAGAGAGACGTAGATGAAGTAAAAAACGACCTAACGAACAAACAAACGGTCAGATGCACAAACACGTGAAAAACAAATAAACGGACAGATGAAAAAACATTCCGACACTCAGATGAGATAACAGACGGACCAACAGCGACATAGAAAGACGGAAAACAGATTCATAAGCAAACAAACAGGTAGACAGAAACGGGGAGATAAGAGAGCAAGCGCCCATTGTAATATTAACTCATTTATCTCCCTTGCCGCTTTGTGAACTATTTTGAGCATGTTGAGAGTTGATTGGGTCCGCGTTGGATCTGCCTGACGAGGTGTTGCTTGCGGGTGTCAAGAGCCTTGGGTTGGGGTGTTAATTTATTAAGCTTGATGATCCATCGGGAGGAAGTTGGTGAAATTGTGTTGTATGTTAATTGCTGCGTTTTCTTAATGACGAAGCAAAGCTGTGAGTTGTGAAATGCAACTACGTTCTGTTGTATTGTTAAATAATAATGATAATTTTGGTGTGTAGTGGTAGTAGTAGCTGTAGCAGTAACATTAAAATCAGCAGTGGAAACAGTAGCAAAGGCAGGAACATTGTGATTATGGTGGTAACTGTGGAGGCAATACTAATTATAACTGTACTAATTCACTAACTAACTGCAATACTAACTGTACTAATTCACTAACTGCAATACTAACTCTACTAATGCACTAACTAACTGCAATACTAACTCTACTAATTCACTAACTAACTGCAATACTAACTGTACTAATTCACTAACTAACTGCAATACTAACTGTACTAATTCACTAACTGCAATACTAACTGTACTAATTCACTAACTAACTGCAATACTAACTGTACTAATTCACTAACTAACTGCAATACTAACTCTACTAATTCACTAACTAACTGCAATACTAACTCTACTAATTCACTAACTAACTGCAATACTAACTCTACTAATTCACTAACTAACTGCAATACTAACTCTACTAACTCACTTACTGACTGCAATACTAACTCTACTAATTCACTAACTAACTGCAATACTAACTCTACTAATTCACTAACTAACTGCAATACTAACTCTACTAATTCACTAACTAACTGCAATACTAACTCTACTAATTCTCTAACTAACTGCAATACTAACTCTACTAATTCACTAACTGCAATACTAACTCTACTAATTCACTATTGTTTTAAGCAAACCACTCATTCCTATTTCTAACAAGTCATAAAGCAATGTCCACTAGATAACATAGACAACCCAGCAAGTTTTCAAAATACAATCTTTCTTCCTTTTCTGCATTTCTTCCTATACCTACAAATACAACATAAACAATCCAGAACGTTTTCAAACACTTAAATTTCTTTCCCATTAACAGTCCTTCCTCTGCTTGCCGGCCCCCATCATCCCTCCCTTCCCCTCGGCGGCAGGCTGCTCCTTCAAGTTCCCTCTTCATCTTCGTGCTACATATCTTCCCACCCTGGCCACCCCTACCCTTTTTTTTTCCTTGGGCGGGCAGGATGCTCTTTTTCTCTATCCTTGCATACCCCCTTCCTACACGTGACTCTCCCCCGTGAGTGCTGTCCTTTCATCTTCCACCTTTGATTAGATAGTTAGTGTAGCTTGTCACAAATAGCCTCGTAAGGACCAGCAGGTCTGCTGTTGTTTGTTCTTCCTTTGTGTTTCTTTGTGTGACCTTCTCTTCCCCTTGGCGGCAGGCTGCTCCTCGCCGCTCGGCCTCACTACCGGCGACGTCCTGGACTGGCAGATCTCCGCCTCGTCGCTCTACCCGGCGACGTGGGACGCGGGCTGCCAGGTCAAGTACGCCCGCCTGCACCTGCCCAATGGCCGGGCGTGGTGTGCCGGCAGGAGGGCCGCCGGCGAGTGGGTCCTCGTGGATCTCGGTGTGCCGGCCAAGGTAAGAATTAGTAGATTGACCCTTGACCCGGTAGCAGCGACGGGCCAAATTTGTGCCATGATATAAACCCCTAAAAATAGATGATACGTAAACTGATCACAAATGCTTTGATATATATTATGAAATGATTTGTGTGAGTGATGATTTTTCTCATTTTTCTCGCTTAGAGGGACCATTAAGAAACATGATCCCCGCTGCTACCGGGTTGAGAGGAAATCCATATCCTGCCGCGTGTGCACTAGTGTCCTACAATCTGATGTGCCGCAGTTAAATATTTTTTTTGTTATCTCTATTACCATTCTTGTTTTCGTTCACAGTATCAATAGCGTTTTACATTATTGCATCTATAGCAGGTATCGTAAATTTAATTTTAGTTGGGTGCAGGTCTATTAAACTGTATCATGAAAGGCTGTCATTATATTTTATCTCTATTACCATTCTTGTTTTCGTTCACAGCATCAATAGCGTAGTACATTATTGCATCTATAGCAGGTATCGTAAACTTAGTTGGGTGCAGGTCTATTAAAGTGTATCATGAAAAGCTGTCATTGTTCTTTATTCAAATTTCTAGGTATAATAAACGAACCGGGCCGAAATATTTAATGCGCACGCTTGTATACCTGAATGGCGTCACTTATCCACTGAGATATAGAAACTGCAATAATAAATGTCGGCCCAGGTGGGTTAAGCTTTTTGATTTATTGCCTCGTCTAGAACGTTTGTGGGTAGCAGTTGCCTCTTTCGCGGCGTCCAGGTGGTCATGTTTTTGAGGAGAAACTGTAACCTTGCCGAGTCACCTGCCGTAAAGGGAAAAAAAAAGCGTCGTCTCTGTTAACCGTGGTCAAGGACTACATGGTGCTGCTATGAGTCAGCAGAAAGCTTGCCTCGTGTACACGCTTGTCTCGCTTCCCACTCGGCGGCCGCGAACACCAGAAGCCACTCGACGGGGGGTTGGGCGTCCGCTTCCAATTCTTTGTGTTGGGAAAAAAAAAAAGATCGGGCTTCAAAATTTACTAATGTTTCTCAGATACGCTTGCTGCTTTCTAGTTCTGACGCCTGCAGTGTTAGCTCTTTCTGCGCTGGCTTTGTCGCTGGGCAGAGAAATGTTGCTTGCTTGTGGCTGCATATTATCTAAACTGATAGCCATAAGTATCCTCAAACTCGAATACCCCCAAAATTTTAGCAACTCTAACTTTTCTAAATTGTTTAATTAAAACCACACGACGTTAAATGACTTTTAGGAATATTATATTGTTCAAAGACCGCTGAAAATTTACGCAACTTTAATGAAGCAATATTTTTAGCAGTTTCTCTGATCGTCATATACTGCTGTCTTGAAATGTTTCAGGTAGGAGAGTTGCACTTTCGTTCATTTTTCCTTTCCCTTTTTCAGTGTCGCATCGAAATGTATCCTTGTTCAGTTTGACCATGGCTGCCACTGAGTCTGTTCTTCCACTCTCTGTAGGTGACCGGCCTCCTAACGCAGGGCAAAGGGGACGACGAGGAGTGGGTGACGTCCTTCGAGCTTTCCTACTCCCTAGACGCCTACCACTGGCACTTCGCTCGAGACATCTACAACAACAAAAAGGTAAGTGTGTATTCGCTCATAGTTGGGTTGGTGTGCGTTGTTTGGTATGTGGCGTCACTGAGCAGCCTCCCCTGACCCGCAGCCATTCGTCCGAGACAAGAACACAGACTGACGCACCCCAAGGATACTGTTCTGGCGAGGGGGGAATGTTTTCATGCCTGGCTGCTCATGGGCCGCCGCGTACAGCACATGGGCCGGCCCTGAGCCAGGCTAGATGTAGATTTGGTAATCTTTTGCGACAATGTCCGTCCGTGCGGGCGCGTACACACACACACACACACACACACACACACACACACACACACACCGTGGTGGTGGTTGTGGTGGTGATGGTGGTGCTCATGTTGAGTGCGAGGCGGGGGGAGCGGTCGGGCTCTTGCTTCGACCAACCTTTGCTGGTGCCGCATGGGGGAAAGCTTGGTCCCTGAGCAGCAAAGTGTCTAAAGGCCCATTTTGCAGCCATAGATGTAATCTCCTCAGGCGGACAGGTCAGGCCTTGAACTTAGCATGATGTCCCTCTTCAGAGCTTGGTTTCTGGCACCCAGTTTTCACCAGCCTTCCAGGGCCTTACGCCACGTATGGGCATATGGGTATATACAGTACCTGCATATACCCGTATACCTGACGACATAAGTGCAGTTGAAGCACCGCAGAGGCTCCGGGTTAGTCTCCTGACGGAGAATGTACTTTAAAAGCCTAAGTCAAAGGACTATGGGAGGGAATCTCTAGCTGGAACGTCACCTCCGCCTGCCCCATTGGCTCTGAGTGACATTGACCTGCCTTGTACGTACACCTCAGTGGGAAGCTGACGAACGGGTCCTCCAAGATGGGGTCAAGGGACTGGTGCCGGGATACCGTAAAACTACGTCCCGAGACCTGCCCTCCTCCTCATAAAGGTTGATGGCCAACTGATTATCCCTCGCCAAACGAGCGAGGAAGAAGGCGGTCTCCTCGTCAAGGGTTTTGATAAGACCGAACCAAATTGCTTCTGCATCCTGATCTGTGAAGGTTTGAACATTCCCTCTTCAGCCTTCGATGCTGTCATCGTAGCGGTAGCAGACTATCTGATAGACCCAGTAATCGGATGCAGGTCCTGGCGGCAAAGCGCGGTGGTGTCCCTCTCGAGGCGGGTTCAGTCCTCTTATTTTTCGACAAGAGGGAAGAGGTTGAGGTGCATCCATGGGGCGCCGCGGGCCACGGAGCGGCAGGAAAGGGGGAGGGCTTGTGTCCGCGCTTTATCGTGTTTTATCTGTTACCTCTTACCTATCTTGCTATTAAAATAACCACTCAACTCTAACGACTCGCTGGAAATGATGATCTTCTTGATTAGTAACGGTAAGATACATCACGCTGGCAGGGATGGGCATTGTATTCATACCTCTTCTGTTCCTAAAATTATCGTATGAAATGAACGTTGCTAACTGTAAATATCGCCTGTCCGATTTCATAATACATGTTATGGTGTAGAATTTACTTTCTTAGGTGGTTGCAGGTAGGTGAACGAGAGTTACTTTTGCAGGGACGTCTGGTCATTCGGCCTCTAGCGAGATAGGGTGGGGCGCCTCTCTGCACCTTTTTTGCCTTTCCTGTTTTGTTGGCGGCAGTTATCTGTGTGTTGAAGCTCAATGGTTCCTCTTCTTGGCCGTGGTATTTGTTGTGTTGGCGGCAGTTATCTGTGTGTTGAAGCTCAATGGTTCCTCTTCTTGGCCGTGGTATTTGTTTTGTTGGCGGCAGTTATCTGTGTGTTGATGCTCAATGGTTCCTCTTCTTGGCCGTGGTATTTGTTTTGTTGGCGGCAGTTATCTGTGTGTTGATGCTCAATGGTTCCTCTTCTTGGCCGTGGTATTTGTTTTGTTGGCGGCAGTTATCTGTGTGTTCAAGCTCAATGGTTCCTCTTCTTGGCCGTGGTATTTGCTCTGGGGCCTCCAGCAGGATGGGTCAAGTGGCGCCTCTCCCGTAACTTGCTGTAGGCGACCCTGGAGTGACTTTGATTTGTATGATGCACCGCGTAATGATAATCTTAAGAATTAAATTGCTTTCAAGATTCATCCGATTAGCTCCTACATGAAGTAGTTGATGTATAGAAGCTCCAAAAACAACTTGCTTAGCGCGAAGGATCTCGGTCGTGTACAAATTGCTCGTCTCGATGCAACTCATTAATTTAATAAGATCTCAGTCAACCACGTATTTGGCTCCTAATCGATGCTCAGTCAGTCATCCAGTGCTGTGTGTGTGTGTGTGTGTGTGTGTGTGTGTGTGTGTGTGTGTGTGTGTGTGTGTGTGTGTGTGTACATGAGTTATTAGTTTTATATTACAAAATAAGCAAAAATATTTTTTTTTTTCTCGTAATCAGCAAGTTTTTTTTTTCAAGTACAGATGCACTATTTTCAAGGTAGGAGTTTCATCTGTACAAATAGTTTTCCCATTACTGATATAATTCCCTGAAGAAGCCGTGGTATTGCGACACGGATGGCACAAACGAATTGGAAGATTTGGCAAATGTTCAAAACCATTTACTCGTCCCTGGGTAGCCGTGGCAACACATTTTGACCAACTGTAACACTTCGCGAAGACTTAGAAAAATGTTTTATAAATTGATGTAAATGAAGTGTTACGCAACAGTTCCAGGGTCGCCTCTAATTTTCCGTGGTGGAGTCTGTGCCGCGGGGGAAGGGTAACGAGAAGAAACATACTGTTACTTATATTCTTGTCCCTCCACACTTCTAGGATATCATAAAGAAAAAAAATTAAGTATCGAAATCAATGTTTGACTCCACTTTTGCTGCTACTGCCATAAGAGGGAACATTAAGGTTTGTTAGCTCGGTAGAAGGTCCAAGCCTCAGTGAAGGTCAGGACAGGGAGAGGCAGGTAGCGAGGCGTGTTAAATTGCGGCCTGTCATCCACGGCTATAGCTCCTCTCCGTCTCCTAAATGGTGTTGGCGTGACTTGCGTCACAACCCCTTAACATCCGGGCTCCAGGACCTCGTTTTTTGCAGGGTTCACCAGAAACGTACATCGGCCACTGCGCTCATATATACTGCTCAACTACTTACCTCCTGAGTCATCCCAGCAGCGGCAACACGTAGGGCCAGTAGTACAGTCCAATACACAAGTTTGTAAGCTCCCCAACCAAACACAAAATACTGTAAAAGTTCCCTGTAGTATATAGTGTTTGGCGTTGATATTAAGGAAGGAGACTTTAGAAAACCACACATCAGGAAATCTCATTATTAGTATTTGGTATTGAGTAGAAATAACGCATCATTGTGGAGAACAGAGTTTGGTTCGGGCGCTTCAATGACTCCGTGCTGGAGTGTCGAACCGGCCCGTAGTTACCAGCTCCCTCCTGTGCGTCTGTTTATCAATACACATCAACCTATCATCGCTCGAGTTGTCTTTAGGATGCATAGTAGACCATCGTATACAAATACTTAATTATGTAGCGTGCCATTTTTGGTGAACGTTGAATAAACCTCATACGAGTGGCGTAGGGGGCAGCATTTATAAAGCGTTTGATGCCCCAGTCCTCCGGCACACTGATGGAGGGCGAGGGAGGGGCAGAATGAGGGTGGGCGGGGCAGCGGCGGCTCGTGGGGTAACAAGACGGCCTCCTCAGCAGCCGGGTGAAGGGGCTGGGGGGGGGGGGGGGAGAGGGGGTTCTCCTTGTGGAGTGTGGCTGGTGAGGCTGAGGCTTCTTTTGTCTTTTTCACTGGCTTCTTTCCATGTCTCAGTTTGTAGTAGGTTTCGTGATATACTTAACTCGTATATTCTTTAATGCATGTAATGTTGCGCCAATTTGAAAGAATATTTCGTCAGCAGATGCGAAAAAATATTGATTATTTTAATACAATGTAAAGAACATGCCTTGCTTTCACGAGAAGAATGGAGGAGCTAGTTGCCTGCTCTCTATATATTGGTTTATCAATGAAGAATGTCAGCAAAGGGCTACTTAAGCACCATTAAGAGTATTTCCATATCATAGGAGGGTATAACAAATCTCCCCGAGACCTTCAGTGACGAGCCTGTAAGAAAGCTTTGTACACACCTGCGTACCTGCTTCTGATGCTTCATAAAAACACATTGTTTTATTCATAGAAACATTTTCTGAGAACCACGCGGCAAACTTACATTTTACTTATTCTCGTGCACTAAACACCATGATTAAACTTTTGTAGGAATAATTCAGCTGCGTGGAGAAGGAAAGAGGAGCTTCAAAGTAAAGCTTGCAGGTTTGGGTTGTCCTGTTTGTATTTTTTATAACAATTATCGGTTTATCGTTTAGTATCAAGTACAGGGTCTAGTGCAACTAAAAACACTGCTGTGCTCAGTGCGTCAGTGGGTGGGGATGTACCGCGCAGTCCTTGGCCCTGATAGGCTCAGCCGCTACCTGCATGCAAAGCTATGGCGGAAAAGGCTGCGCTGAGAGCCCCACTTCTAAAGGTTTCTTGCTCGACGACACAAGGTATTCCCACTTGCATGGAGACATTACCGCGTTAAAAACAACGAATATGTTGTTCTGTGCTCAAAACGAGTATCGATCGCATGATCAGACCATGGTGAATGACACACACACACACACACACACACACACACACACACACACACACACACACACACACACACACACACTGTCGTCTTACATACGGGCATCTAGTGAAGTCTTGACTTTCGCGAGCAGACTTTGGGCTGTCAGGGAGGGGCGGCGCTGCGTGGCTGTGGTGCCATCACCCACACTCCTCAGACCGTTCAGCACAGTCTGGTATCGAGGTTTAGAATGGATATATAATTATATAGTGCAGTTTTTTAAAGGAATATGGCGCTGTGGCTCGACGCCTTTTTCTTTCGTATTATTGAAGCGAAAGCATTTTGGGATAATGTTGTAAAAAGAGATTGCATAGGGTCAATAGGACAAAATAGCTTTCATAATTAAAAGAAATATATAAAAAAAAAGTCATGGAAAAAAAATCCACATGTTCGATGATTTATTTGTTAGGAATTTTTAAAACTACATGGCACAATAAGCTTGACCCAGTCCATTTCGAGGGTCTCCTCTCCGGGCACGGACTCGACCCTGGACTGTTACTGAGCAGTGAAAGCTGCCCCAGTACCTCACCTCGGGTCCGGGAGTGCCTGGCGGTCCGCTGGAACGTTAATCTCCCGGCAAACCAGATCCGGACACGTTGATTAAAAGTAAGAAGATAGGCAGTCTACATGTAGCGTTAGACTGATAAGCTGTGTAATAACTGAAATCATTGGGGAAGTTCATTAACAATATTAGTAGTTATAGACTCTTTAATCCTCCTTTCTTATTGGACACGGAGATAATATTGAACGCTTGGGAAACTCCTTGGAAGAGTTACTGATGCACAAAACCCGCCGCACCGGATTCCAGGACGCAGCTACGGGGTGTTTAAACATCTCGGACACTTAAGTGGTAGTGTGATATGAGTTGTCTCTCGGCGGTAAGATGGACGTCTTGAGGGGGCAGAAAGTGGGCAGAAAGGATGGAAAGCGAAACTGCATGACCGTCGACACTCCTAGAGAAAGTTTGCAAGAATGGAGTTGTGTGTGTGTGTGTGTGTGTGTGTGTGTGTGTGTGTGTGTGTGTGTGTGTGTGTGTGTGTGTGTGTGTGTGTGTGGAGAGAGGGAGAGAGAGGCAGAAAAATGTAAATATAAAACCGGAGATAAGTCTGCAGATGGCATGTCTTGGCTGTCACTCACGACGGAGGATAAGTGTTTGAATATTACATTGTAGACCCGAAGAGCTCTGCAATACATCCTCCTCTTCCTCCTCCTCCTCCTCCTCTTCCTCCTCCATCTCTCCCCCTCCTCCTTACGTTTACAAAAGACGTTTGAGGTTCCGTAAAGCGCTTGGAGTCGAGGCTAATAGTCGATTGAGGAGAGGCTGTCGTGAGTGTTCTTAACCAGACAGTGTTCAGCGGCGTGTGGGGGCAGGAGGCGGCGGCGGCAAGGCAAGGCGTTAAACATTCTTCAGATTTTACTTATCATCTCTGTGTATTCTCCCTTTGTATGGTCTTTGTTTATTTTTCCTTCCCCTCCCATGAGCATCCTTTCCCTCCGTTCTGTTAAATACCTCCATTCTTTACACTACATATTTCCCCTCTCTCCTAAACTTTACCTCCATCTCTTCGCTTTCTTAAGTCTAGGGAAGGGCAGGGACCGTGTGGGTTGTGCCGCAGACGTTGACGGGGGCTAAAAGGCTAACCTAACCTAACCTAACCTAACCTAACCTTCTATAGATCTTGATCCCCGTTGTTCCTTATACGAAGGGAAGTTAACGGGCGGAGCTACTGTTGACGATTTTTTACTTTGTGACGACATCCGGGAGACAGGTAAATCATGTTCAAGGTGACTTATTAGTGGGCAGGAATTATGTAGTGAGGTCAGGCGTGAGGGCCCAGAGGTGTTTCGATTTTCTGCCCATTTTCTTTTCTGGCTTTTTTGGGTTTAGCAAAAACAGAAAATGAGAGCAGTTAGACCGAATAGGTTGTCATAGGCTTGTTTTGTGCTGGTTCTTGTCAGAGATATTTGGGTATCGAGAATAAGACTAAGGCTGGGTATGTTTAGCGTGTTTGGCTCATCAAGAGATACTGCCACTGAGTGTTACTCGGTGCGTCCGTGACAGTGTCTTATGGTACTTAGGATCAAAGCCACATTCATGGTCTTATTGGGAACATCACCTCAAACACTTATAGGTTGGTATTACAAGACACTTTGCCATCTCACATCACCTATTTCTAAAGGTCAAAGAGGGGATCAATCGGGCTCTAATGAGTGTTTCCATAGCTTCACGGTACAGAAGAAGGGTCAGACTACCACCAGGGTCATAAAACTACTCCTGGAAATGCCACAAACTCCTACGAAAAGCCTTGACAAATATGTGAACTTGGGCGACGAAATGTTTAGCAATACGAGCCTAAGTTAAACTCTCCCCTTTGGAAATATAGAACACCACCGACTATACATCATCATCACCATCATCATCACCACCATCACCATCATCTTAGCCTTTACTCGTCCACAGCAGAACAAAGGCTATTCCCAGCGTTCTCTAGCTACAACAGTGAAGCAAGCAGCACCAGCACCTACACTAAATACACTGTAGTTCATGAAGAAACACCTCCACCTCCACCACGCTACACTACACACAGGGAACGGCACCACTTAAACACTACACCGCCACCACTTAAACACTACACCGCCACCACTTAAACACTACACAGGTTGAAGAGGAAACACCACCTCCATTATAATACAGGAACACCTCCACCACTTAAACACTACACAGGTTGAAGAGGAAACACCACCTCCATTATAATACAGGAACACCGCCACCACTTAAACACTACACAGGTTGAAGAGGAAACACCACCTCCATTATAATACAGGAACACCGCCACCACTTAAACACTACACCGCCACCACTTAAACACTACACAGGTTGAAGAGGAAACACCACCTCCATTATAATACAGGAACACCGCCACCACTTACGTCACACTGGTTGCAGGAGTAGCGCCATCACTTGCCGCAGTACGCCATAATTACACACGGGACGCCACAGCCTACGCCACTCAAGCTGAACGCCGTACACCACCACAGCTACACCATGATAGTTAATTAGAAAGTGCTACCTGGATCCACCTCATTCATTAAACAGGTAACTTCCACTAACACCGCACGAGAACTTTTCTTATTTCCCCAATGAGCTGTACGCATGCAATATATGGTCAGTCTAACAATTATGAGTCTATCTGCCTGTCGTATTGTGCCGTTACTGTCAATAAGCTTTAAATGCTGCCTATTACGTAAGCTCTGGCGCTGGAGGAACTTACTATCTGCAATTCTTTCTTTGCGCAGAGGACGTAACATGCGTCCTGGAAAGATCCGCCCACACTCACCCACCCACACAGAGAAAGACGTCGCACCTACAAAATTAATAGTGGGTACTGCGCGGGCGACACAACACGTCTGCAATCTTGAACCCATTCATTCCTATTTTAATGTACTTTGACCTTCAATCCGAGAAGGTATACTTGCAATACATATACTTTCACTGCCAGATAAATGCTACTCTCGTAATAATATACTTTGACCCATGAATTCGAGCCTTAATAGAACTGTCGAGGAACTTAAATCTATCTAAAAAGGAGTGAAGGTTATGCAAGAGGCAATTATCGAAGCGTCTCTTTCTCGTGCACAGTTCCTTTTAGTCACATCCACTTCATACCTTTTCTTGATTTTATGAGCTCGAAAAGGAGGTTGCAGGTCAAAGGGGCTGGAGCAAGGAACGGAGTGAGAAGGGCGTCAGTAGAGGAAAAAAAAGGTGAAGTGCAAAAGGAAGAAAGGAGAGAGACAAGAGGAGAAAAATGGAGGGATTTTGACAAGGAGAAAGGTGTTGGTAGAGGAAGAAAAGGTGAAGGTTAATAGGAAAAGAGGAAAGAGACAGGGGGAGAAGATAAGAGGGGTGCAGACAAGCAGAAGGGTATTAGAAGCGTAAGGGAATGATGATGATGGGAAAAATAGGACGATAGAAGGAGGAGGAGGAGGAGAAGGAGGAAGAAAAGAAACAGAAAGAAAAAGAAAACAAAGAGAATGAAAGAAAAAGAGAGAGGAGAAAGAGAAAAAAAAAGAAAGTGAGGAAGAGAAAAAAAGAAAAAGTGAGAGTAAGAGGAAGAGGAAGTGGAGATGGAGGAGGAGAAGGAGGAAAAGAAACAGAAAGAAAAAGAAAACAAAGATATGAAGGAAAAAGAGAGAGGAGAAAGAGAAAGAGAAATAAAATGAGAAAGAGAAAAAAATAGAGAAGTGAGAAAGAGGAAAAGGAAGAGGAAGTGGAGATGGAGGAGGAGCAGGAAGAAAAAAAACAAAGAAAAAAAGAAAATTAGGGAAAAAGAGAGAGGAGAAAGAGAAAGAGAAATAAAATGAGGAAGAGAAAAAAATAGAGAAGTGAGAAAGAGGAAAAGGAAGAGGAAGTGGAGATGGAGGAGGAGCAGGAAGAAAAAAAACAAAGAAAAAAAGAAAATTAGGGAAAAAGAGAGAGGAGAAAGAGAAAGAAAAAAATGAGGACGAGAAAACAAAGAAAAAGAGAGAAAGAGGAAGAGGAAGAGGAGGAAGTGGAGATGGAGGTGACGGTGGTGGTTGAGGGAGAAGAGGAAGGAATGCGAGACAGTACGGCAGACGCGAACGAGATAATTAGAGAGATACATGTGCGCCCGGTTGTTAGCTGAGATTAGGAGAAGCCTCGGAAGATACGGGGAGAGAGTGAGAGGTGAAGGGTGCGATGAGGGTCGATAACAGGTGCGAAGGACGGTAGGGAAGGCCGGGAGGGACATGCAGTTAGGGAATAAAGGAGAAAGAGGAGGCGGGGCAGGAGGTGAAACACGGGAGGGAAAAGGGTGTGATAAAGAGCGATAATGTGTCAAAAGGCAGAGAGGAGGCGGGTGAAAGAGGAGGCATGGAAAGGTTAAGGATCTGTCAGAGGGTGAGATAAAGAGAATGGAGAAAGAGCAGAAGGTGGAAATTGATATATAGAGGCCTGTAGGAGCTAAGTAGAAAGGCGTGCAGTCCCGGGGAAGTGAAGAAGGCTGAGGGGCGTGCAACTTGTGCGGGTGAAGAGATGGAGAAGGAGCAGGAGGAAGAGGAGGCGGCAGGAAGAAGAAGTGCATGCAACTATTATTTGGCAGATGAAGAGATGGAGGAGGAAGAGGAAGAGGAGGAGATAGAAAGCAGGTGGAGTCAGAAAGTGATAGAAGCGTGTTGGGAGCTGATGTAGAAAGGCGTACGGTGAAGAGATGGAGAAGGAGCAGGAGGAAGACGAGGCGGCAGAAAGAGTGAGCAGGAAACAGAAGTACATGCAACTATTTTTTTGGCAGATGAAGAGATGGAGGAGGAAGAGGAAGAGGAGGAGAAGGTACAAAGCAGGTGGAGTCAGAAAGTGATAGAAGCGTGTTGGGAGCTGATGTAGAAAGGCGTACAGTATAATTATCATCGTAAGTTTTTAGTTAGACATTCTCAAGTCAAGGTTCTTTTACAGGGTACGAGCAGATAACAAATTGCGGTCTGGTAGCCTGTATCATTAAGGAATAGCGAAGATACAGATTCGTAATGATCGGCGCTCTCGTAGAAAATTAGCAGGCAAATTAATAAGAGGTCCTGTCTAGTGAAAACGAATCAGATTAACGCGCCTGTATATACTTTGAAAATGGTGGACGTGCGGAGGAGGCAGCGGCGATGGCTGACAAGTTGAAGGTTGATGGTGACCAACCGCGCAGCATAGACCCCCCACCCCCCACCCCCACCTTGGCAACACCTCCGCGCACCTGGCTCATGTCCCCCCCAATCCAACACACCTGCCTAAACCACTTTACAGACCAACCCAACTCCCTCCATCACCCCCCCCTCCGATGCCCCCCCCAGTTCTCTCCCCCCCGACTCCCCTAACTCTTCCCCGCATGCTCACTGCCTAATTTTCCCCAGGATTTCCACTCACCTCCAATTCGCCCCTCTTCCCCCCCTCATACCCTTTATATACTCTCCCCAAACTCACCGCCGCAGTTCTCCTCCACTTGCCCACCCCTCAACTTGCCCCCACGCATTTATAACAAGTCTTCCACGCGTCCCTATACCCAAGTTAACTCTCCCTGCAGGCCCACTTTCTCCACTCTCATCTGTTTTCCCCTTTCCTACCCCCCCCCACACACACACTTCTTTTTATGCTTAGTACCCTCCAACACCCCCTGCATACTTACCTCAGACTCCTCCCCGCATGTCCAACCTAATGCTTCTCCCTCGCGCTCCCTCCCACCCCCCCAATCAACTCCCCCGCACCTCCATCTCCAGTTCTCCCCAGCATGCCTGTCTGCAGCCCTCCCTCCCTCCCCTTCCCCAGCCCTCCTCTGATTACTGCTCCCTTGACCAGCACAGTAACCCTAAGCACGAGTACTTCACCTAATGTTTGCCAGCCCCCTTGTGTTTGTTTGTCTTGAGGATGAAATATGAAGCTTTAATCACTCTGACGATGACTCAGCCTTGCTCTACATGTCGTTTGTTCCCCTGATGTGCGAGGCGACTTAAGCACAAATACAGTTAGCCAAGAGAGAGAATCCCAGTAGAGAAACAGCTACTCAAGAAAGGTAACTCACACACAAGCAAACTAGCTCGGGCTGATGGGCAGTAAAAGGTATTGATTTTCGCGTATACAGATGCACTAAAAACTCTGCACAGTATTTTTAAGTCGATACAACACAGCGAGGGAGACAGAGTGATTAAAGCAGGAAAACAGTTACCCCAGACAGAGAACCTTGCCCTAAACCACGAAGTAATAGGATAACCGGCTGATGCTTACGTCACTTATGTAAGCAGTATCTCTCCCTCCTAGTTTTCGCTCATTCTCAATATATAGCGCTGGTAAAGTGGGCGAGAATTAAAGCAGAGAAACAGTTACCCAAGATAAAGAACCTTGCCCTAAACCACGAAGTAATACGATAACTCTGGTACTTGCGTCACTTATGTAAGCAGTGTCTCTCCTTCCTGGTTTTCGCTCATCCTCAATATATATCATTAGCGCTGCCATTACTATCCTGCTTACTCTTTTATTTTCGTCTGTGGTCATTCAATTTCAGTGTGAGAAATGCTCACTATTATTTTTCCTTTATTCAAGCAAAAGGTACCGGTTTGGCGGGTCTGGCGGCGGGGGTCTGCTGTTGTTTGTTCTTCCTTTGTGTTCCTTTGTGTTTGGTGCGGGGAGGGTGCATGGTCGCCGCTCACCCCCTCGCTAAGGCACGGAAGATACTGATGATCCACGACTGATATGTTCACAATATTTATCGAGGAGGTATACTGAAGGGTCACTCGGTACCTTATCCTGTGCTCACCTGCGCTGGACTGCTCGATAATAACGTAACCTTGATCCACCTGACCTTAATGTGCTTCCCTGACCTTAGCTGCGTTTTTCTGTTAAGGTGAAGAAGGTGGAGGTGGAGAAGGTAGGAAAGGGGGTAGGGAGGGAAGCGAGGTTATATAAGATAGAAGGTGGAGGGGGGTATTCAGAGGCTGGAGGCAAGAGGGAGTAGTGAGGAGATGGATGGAAGACGGGGTGTGGATGGATGGGGAGTTGGTGTAAGAAGGTGGGAAGGGGGCAGGTGGATGAGGAGGGTAGTGGGGAGGTAGACGAGGGATATGTAAGAAAACAAGAGAGAGGGAGGTGGAGGAGAGAGTAAGTTGAGGGAGGCAGAGAATAACGGTGCGGGTGGTAAGATGGAGGTGGAAGGAGGAGGTGGGAAACAGGTGGTGCAGGGAGGGCGAGGGGGTTTACGAAGTGGAGGGAGGTATGAAGGAGGTGGATAGATGAAAGAGGAGGCGGGGGATACAAGGGTAGGGGGTCCAGGTAAGGGGTAGAGGGATCAGGTCGCTCACTGGTATTCACAGGATCCGATGCCCCGATGTCAGGCAGGAGAGAGCGGCCTGCTGAAGCTCTGCTCGTAATGCTTGCAAACTGTAATGCCTTCAGCTTATTATGCTTAGCCAAAGTAGTGCTAATAATCCACTCTGCGTGAAATATTTAGCTACGGAAAGCGAATGAATCAGTGCTTTCTCTGCCATAAGGTTTTAATAAAAGTATATTTTGTTCATATTTACTGATGCTGTACCGTAACATTATAATATTTCACACGCAATGCTAAGTTTGAGAAAACAAAAGATACCTGTGTGATATATTGAATTGTTGGGTTCACAGAATTGACTAACACATTTGGTAGTGATTTGCGTTTACATCTTTCGTGAGCGCTTCTTTATATCTGAAAAATAAGCACCACTAAAACTTACTTGTACATAACTTACAAGATAACAAGTATGACTCCAGTGAACATGTTGCATCTTCGTGGCGCGTCCCCAACCTCCGTGACGGCGCGGAACATTTATATGAAGTGTAGGAGTCACATAAACTAATCCAGCGGCACTCAACGCCTGGCAGTGATAGCAGTGTTCATTTTCCTTCAAGTGGAGAAAAAACGCCCAACGTACCGCTCCACATGCAGGGAACTCCTCCAAAAGCTTGCCAGGGGACACGCCGTCAAGGTGTGTGTGTGTGTGTGTGTGTGTGTGTGTGTGTGTGTGTGTGTGTGTGTGTGTGTGTGTGTGTGTGTGCTTTCTTCATCCCTCGTTCCCCGGCTCATTCCTTCACGTGACCAATAGAAAACAAGTACTCGTATATCTTCAGGTTACACAAAAGATGACTGTGTATATTCAGGGCAGCGGGGACTATATACATGTCACACTATCACGGGCCTGCAGCTGTTATTGTCACACACACAGGGTCCACACGCAGGGCCTCGAGTTAAGAGTGATCAAATACTCATATGTTTAATGTTGTATAAGGGGACAGCTGTGTGTGTGCTATGAAAGGGAATACGTAGATATGTGGAAGGTTGTGTCGAGTTGTCAGATGGAGAAATTTAGGTTTTGAGGCACTGGAAGGAAGGCACTAAGCTCCTTCTGCCCCAATCTGAAATAATTGCAGTTTCAAAAGGTATGCATTTTTCAGCATACATCCTTGAGGTGCGTAATTTCTGTTGTTTTGGACGTCTTTTTTATTTTTGTTACAGCAAAGGAGACAGTTCAAGGGCATAAAAAAAGAAAACAATAATGAAAAAAAGCCCGCAACTCACTGCTCCTAAAAAAAGTACAGAGGAGTGGCCGAAAGAGAAGTCAATTTCGGGAGGAGAGGTGTCCTGATACCCTCCTCTGACGTGGAGTAATGTAGAGTTTAGAGTTACCGGCACTTGACAGGGGAACAGATATTTTTAGAGATAATAAACGAATAATAGAAAGTGGTTTATGGAACAGGGCCCAGTGGAAGACTCCTATTCATGCATGGGCTAAGGAGTAGTGAGTGCCTACTAAACCCGAAATAGACTGGCCATATATGTTCTCAGACGCACCTCTTTATTCGTGCCTAGTTAACCAGTTCTGCTCTGCTACGATACACTCGACTCTGCAAACATTATCATATATTATCACACAAACAGTTATGTCCGTCCATGTCTCCTAACGCTGTCAGGTGTCAGCCGGTACAAGCCTCCTCAGACGATTACAGCACCAATTACTGTCTCCATACAGTACATACTACCATGGCTGTATTCTTTTGCTTTGCCTTCTACCGCCCGTAGGTCCACAGTGCAGTAGTGTCATGTTTCAGTTTTTATGTGGACAATAATTATATCTGAAGGCCCCACAAACGGCACACCGTTCCATCCCCATCGATTTACGGAATAACCTCACCCGCGGGTTAACCCGTCCGCTGCGATTGGCACGGATTTGGCTTTCACTAGTAGCCTGGTAACATACGCTCACAGGTCTTTCTGTGCCTATGCGGTGGGTGGTGGAGTGTTTCCCATGTGGTATTGGTATTCTGGATTTATCCTCACAACCTGCATGACCTCACATTTTTCTTCACTAAACTGGAGCAGCCACTTTTTAATCCACTCCTGTAGTTTGGTGATGTCCTCTTGTAGGAAATTCGCATCCAAGGGGTTAACACCAGTCATCAGCCCACCACCTCCGCCCGCGAGATCCTGTGACTGTAGAGGATCGCCAGTTAACACATCGAAAGCGCTTTTTGTATAAACCCTTATTATATTGTTTGCAAGATGTTTTTTTTTTTCAACGTTTGCAGCAGCGTGGACTACTCATTTCGAGGAAAATTAAGTCGATAAATTCTCAAGAATTCACCCATGAAGTGTTTTTTGAAGTCACATCACTATTCATTAGTGTGAATACAAAGAAGATGGAACGAAAGGACGATGATAAAGGAAACTATTTTAGCCCAAATTTGTCAAATTTCTGCAGAAACGCCTCGTCATTCCATATCAAGGAAGGCGCGGCACGCTGGCGGCGCTGTCTCGACGCTGCTCATTTACGTCTGCGAGGCGGCGCGGGAATGCCTCTCACAGGTTTTGTCGGGCTCACTGTCTACGGCTCTCACTTTGTCTTGCTAATAACGGTACCCGAAGGTTTTTTTAACGTCTTTTTTTTTGTCATGGAATAAGACACTTTAGCCTTCTCCTTCCTGCTGAGCAAGATATCATGAGTGCCTTTTTTTTTCTATTCAACTGCGCCTCAATGTCCCGGTCAATCACTGAGTCCATAAATTGCTTCCACACTACCCTGGAGCCTCCATTGCGGACCAGCGGGAGACGAAAATAATACCAAGTTTATTCTGTAAATTTGTTGCCTGTCAAGGAGGAAGAACTTGGCTGATTTCCTTGAACATCGGGTACTTCAAAGAAAATTGTCCATAGCATTTCAAGGAAAGTTTCGTGAATGTAATTTCTTTTAACCAAGAACAGGTTGTATAACGGCGAAGACAGAAACTGTACACTCATCCCTCGAGCCTCACCTGCACCCCACACAACAGCCCCTGCCCCGCCACCTGCCCCTCAGACACACCTGCCCCGCCACCCAGCACCCCACACACCAATCCCTGACACCCTTGCCCCGCCCCCCAGCACCACACACAGAAGCCCCTACGCACCCTGATCCCCGCTACCTATCCCCCCAACGTCTGCCTTCCTTCCACACAATCGACTCCTTCATTCAAAACCCCAACCTCCCTTTTTTTTATTTATTTTTTTTATTTTTTTTAATCAAGGGTATAGTACGAAGAGGAAGTGGGTTAGTGGTGAGGTACAGGTGGGGAATAGGAAAGACAGTAGGAGTGTACAGTTGTATGGTGTAGGTTCGTTAGTTGTTCTGGTGTAGTTATTGTTTATCGGGCACCTTATTTGTAAACCCCCGGCGTGCTGGGGGTGTGTGTGTTTGGATTGTTTGTGTATAGAGAGCTAAGCTAAGCTATGGCGTCACTTGTGTGAAGTGATGTGTGGGCGGTTGTTCTCGTATTGACTTCAAGCTGCGCGGAAACCAGGGGTGGACCAAGTTCGTGCTGCCGTCAAGCTCCTTGACGTGGGTGTAGTTCACATCGTCTTGCTGGTCTAGTTTCTCCAATATCTTTCCGGCCGCCTCCCGTAGCCTTGTGCTGACTAGTTGTACTCCGAGTCTGCGGTGTTGTGCTGCTGTGTTTTCCGTGTACGGGTATTTCTGTCCGGTGGCAAATCTCAGCGCTTTGTTCTGCAGCCTCTGAAGCTGTAACATCTTGGTGTGGGAAGCCATGTTTTTTTTTTTTTTTTTTTTTTTTTTTTTTTTTTTTTACATTGCGGCCTATTGCGCCGGTAGGCTTCTTCCCGGTGGATCCTGATGGTCGGTCCAAGTCTTCTTCCCGGCGGATCCTGATGGTCGGTCCAAGTCTTCTTTCCGGTGGGTCCTGATGGTCGGCCCAGCCCGTTCTGGCGCAGGCGAGTGTTTATAGTGGCGCCATCTTGCATTGGCTCATGCTGCCCTCCCAGTGCTCATCTTTGATCCTAGAATCTAGAGTCCGGGTTGATAGGTGGTCTTCTGGACAGCATGTGGGTAGTTTTAAGCCACTCGGCGGCGGCTGAAAAATCCCAGCTCGGGGTGGGTGAGTAGTCTAGTATAGGAAGTATCTTAGTCTTTACTAGATACAGTTTGAGCCGCTCTGTGAAGTGCCAGAATCTGTTTAGTGATGTGAGGGCTGTTTTAACTTTCATGGTTTTGTCGTTGACATGTTTAACAATCAGGCCGGTGGATGTCACTGTGTGGCCTAATATCTGGCATTGTTTTTGGTGGGAGATGGTGTTGCCCTGTATTTGTATGTCATTTAATTTTTTCCTGCCGAGTGCGACCACAGCGAACTTGTCTATGTTTGTTTTGATCTTCCATATTTTTTCAAATGTGTTGAGTCTGTTCGCCTCCCGCACGACCAGGGCGTCATGGTGGTTTAGGGTAACGTTGGCGGTCACTATTTGTGTCGCGTCGTCAGCATAATATATATCCATACAGCTTCTGTTATCAGACCGGGGCATGTCAGAGGTGTAGGTGATGAAGAGCGTTGGTGATAACACGCTGCCCTGTGGCACGCCGCTGTGCAGGGGGAACGGGGAGGATATTGCTAACTTAACTCGAATGGAAGCTAAGTGCTGATCAAGGAAGCTACATAACAGTTTTTCCGTTATCTCTGGCAGTCCGAGTTGAAGTATTTTGTATTGCAGGCCCTGTAGCCAGACTTTATCAAACGCTTTGCTGATGTCGCGTTGGATAATAGTGCAGTTTAGTCCTTGTCCTTTAGTGAGTGCTACCTTTTCGCTGGCGATGGAGATAGCTGACGTAGTGCTCCTCCCTGCCCTGAAGCCATACTGGGATGGGTTATAAAGGTTGTTTTCCTCCAGGTGACATCTGAGTCGTAAGTTGATTATTCTTTCAAAGATTTTTCCAGGGACTTCTAGGAGTGAGATTGGTCTGTAGTTCTTGGGATCCGTGGATGGTTTGCCTGGTTTAGGTATCATGGTGAGAGTGGCGACTTTGAATCGTTGAGGGAAGTAACCTGTTGTTAACATCGCATTATATATGGTGAGTAGGTACGCCAGCCCCCGGGGGGGTAACATGCTGATTTGTTGTTTATCTATTTTGCTCTCTCCGGGCGACGTGTTTTTCGTTTTGTTTATAGCTCCTCCTCCTCCCTCCCTCTCCCCCTCCTTCCCTCCCTTCCTCTCTCCTCATCGGGACGTGACCCACTTTTTTTCGTGTCCCCGTAGCAAGGCGTCGCGGCTACCATCGTGCAGAATACCAAACGGAGCCACTAATGTCTCCCACGCTCTGCTAGTCAGCGTCGGGGGGAGCGGGGGTGGGTGGGTAGAGGAGATGGCACCCAAACCTCCACCTGCTCCCCCGCCCATCTCTCGGCTCTCCCCCAGCGCGCGTCAAGGCAGCAGTCTGGCATCACGAGCTTATCTAATTTCTTCTCATTATAACATAACTGTTTTTTCGCTTGTCTCCTTAGTTGTCGTTGCACGTGTTGGCGAGCTTTTTGTATCCGTTGAGTGAAGTCTTTTTTGTTATTATCATATATTTCTTTCTTTTTATCCCCCGTTTCTTCTTTCGCGGACTAGAGAGGGTATCAGGACACCTCTCCTCCCGAGACTGATTTCTCTTTTTGGCCACTACTCTATTTAGGAGCAGTAAGTGGCGGGCTGTTTTTTCTTTTTTTTACGCCCTTCCACTGTCTCCTCTGCTGTAAAAAAAGAAAAAAATAGATAGCGTCATCGTGTACGGAGATCTCTTCTGGTCGGCTGTCAGACTTTATGTACAAAAAAGAATATCATTGAAATTAGTCCCCCTCAAGAGTCTCTTCTGCGCCTCTTCCTACACTTCCCGTCGCCTCCTCCCGTCCTGTTCACCTTTCACGTTCCACCTGTCCTCTCCTCTCCTCGCCTTTCCTGTCACAACTTTTTTTATTACCCTCTCCCTCGCGACCCTCCTCCTTTTGTCCTCTCTCCGCGATTTTTTTTTTTTTTTTTTTTTTTGCATTCTTTATAATTGACATTTTTTTCCCCTCCTGTTCGTCTTCACTTCTCTCGCCCATCTCACCTCTTGTATCATTTTCACACAGTCATCGTCCTCCTTCACCCACCCAGATGTCCTCTTCCTCCCTCTCCCTCTTCATACTAAGCCCGTGATCCTTCGTTTTCTATGCTATTGTTCGTCCTACTCCTCACCTTCCTAAGCACGTATCATCTCCTCTCCCTTCTTCACTCCTCTCTTACTAAGTTCTCTTCTCAGTCCTTTCTACTGTTCAATCATCCGCGGTACTCTTCACCCTCTTTTCCGACCGGTTACCATGTTCCCCTTGTCCTTACCTAGCTATTATTATTTTCACTTTCGCCCACCGCCAGTAGCATCATCATCTCCCTCGCCTTTCACAGCCTCCCATCCCCCATCATCATCGCGTTTCAGTGTTGCTTAGGGCCATATTTTTAAACATTTCTGCGCCCAAGAACACGTAATTTACTAGTCTTTCGTTGGAGTTTAGGGCATATCCAGGGGTACTTTTATAACCCTGGTGGTAGTCTGAGCCTTCTTCTGTACCGTGAACCTAAAAGAACACTCATTAGAACTCGATTAACCTCCTTTTTGGCCTTTGGAAATAGTTGGTGTAAGGGGTGGGAGCATCTGACAATACCAACCTTAGTCCTCACCCACGTCATCCTTCTTTCTTTGACCCCCAACGTTCAGCAGCGATCATCCTCTCGCACTTCTCACATCACCTCCCCGCTCATCAACAGCAGTGTCTCGTTCTCCTCCACTTACTCTCCACAAAAAACACCAGCAAGGCGAGTAGCGCAATGGCGTACACGTGCGAGGCCTTGATAAATGTGCCACAAGCCTAGCCAAGGATTTTAATGAGAGACTCCATGAACTTGACGCTGCGAATAACTATTACAAAAACTACTGTGGTTGCACTGAAAGTCGGACATTTTTCTCTTGTGATTTCATTCAGTTGCAAAACCATAAGAATTTCTTCGGCTGGGAGACAAGCCTCGTTCTCCTTATCATTGTACTAAAACACTAATCAGTACAACGTATATTGAGTAAATGGATATTACTTGAAGATATCATAGTTTGAGCATCATTAAAAACAAAAAGTCTGTTCTTGCAGCACAGTACACTGAACAAACATTTAAGCGTCTCTTTGCTGCCAAAACTTAAGGAATGTCTCGCAGGTGTTGTCCATAGTACTCTTGTTGTTGAGATGTAGTCCATTGGAGTGTGAGGCCGCTCCGTCACATTTCTGAAGTCTACAAGGTCGCACCTTCAGGCTGCTCAGCGCTGTGAAGGCAGGCGTGCTGTCTGGGTGGTGGTTTCAGCGTAGGAGGCTGGAGCTGCTCACTGCGCTTAGTCACCCATAGAAACAATAAGCTTTAGATAAATATATAGGCATAATTGCTCTGCTAAATTGTTCAGTGCTGTGAAGGTTGAGGTACTGTCTGCTTGTTATGGTCAAACCTACTGAGTTTAAATCTGGACGCACTGAGCAGCTCAGGTCTCCTACGCTTGTGCAAATTTTGCACCAGCACAGGAGACCTGAGCTGCTCAGTGTTCTTATTCAATAAAGCCACGTTTTTTATATGTGCGTTAAATATGTGGCTAACAAAGTGAGGATATACACATTATATTTAAGCTAATAGTCAAAGGATTATACAAATACAGGGGTAAGGCGTATATAGGATATAGTATCATTCTTTAGAGTCCGTGGTGCAGCGGTTAGCATTCCTAGCTACGAGTCCGGGGACCTAGGTTCGAATCCCGGCCTTAGCTCGCCACGCAGCCCAGCCAGCTGTTCATCATCCCTTTCGGGCTGGTCAGTAAATGGGTACCTGGGGAAACCTGGATAAGGTAAACTGTGGTGCTCCGGATGTCACACTGGCCCTGTGTCCCGAGGCAATAAGTTATTACCCGCCATAGGCTCAAGGGACAATGTGACACAGATGAGCCCCAAGGCTACGCGCAGGTGTGTGTGTGTGTGTGTGTGTGTGTGTGTGCTTGTGACTTCAGACGGAGGCAGACGGGGCTTGTTGTGAAGGCCGCAAGGTTTGTGGTGAACCTCTTCCCACACTGATGACGGTGGCTCGGATGGCTGGATCAAGGCCTCGAGGTGTAACTGGTAGTGGTGTAACCCATTTTCTGATTTATAGTGATTTTTTCTCTGTCAAACTACTCACTAAGAAGTAGGATGCATTTGTCATTATGAACCCATGCCGCCTTCCTTGGCTTGATGCTGCCGTTGCTGTTTTCTATCATGGGTGGAGGCAGAAGAAAGGTAATAAAAATGGATGCGGCTCCCATAAAAAGGGAAACAAAGGAGTGCCAATATCGGTTATTGTATTTGTACCTCTCGTGCTGTGTAATAAATTATCAACTCTGCCGCTGCACCCCCTCGTTAACCCACCGTCACCCCTCCCCTCTCCTCCTACCCTAATGACCGGCGACGCAGTGTGAAGGGTTCTTAAGGAAAAGAAAATATCAATAAAGACCATGGAAGAAGAAGTAGTGGGTAAAGGATGTAGTTTTTCGAAGTTTCTTAACGGCACCAAGAATTGTAACGTCTGCTTCGTTCTTCTACTGGTCCTTCGTCCTTCTACTGGTCCGTCGAACGTAGTTATGTTATATAATTTTGAAAAGTCTCGAATGTTCCGCGTGCAAGCAAAGCAAATTAAACGCCTCAGATATTAATGACGTGAAAGACAACGAGACGTGCCCCTTTGTCAAGCGTTAATTTCCCGCCATCAGCTCGTTTGAAGATCACTCGAATGGCAGCAGAGTGACGTGTAATTTGTAAGTCAAAAGATGTTAATGGTAAAACTGCTTGACTTCTTAATTCGTTAGATAGGTCCACTGCTTTTTTTCCTCGCTTGGATAAATAACATTTGGTATATATTTCCTTAATCTCTTTCTTGTAACCTTGCGTCCTGCTCTCCACACACCACAACTGCCAGCACGCACCACCCAACCCGACTATCACCCAGCAGCCATGTACTACAACAACCAGCACGCTATCCAACCTTTTAAAACTCCAAGTAAAAACTGTAGAGCCAGCCCGCGGCAACCAAGAGTTATCATCCATCGTCTACAAAGGTTACACGCAAAGACAATCACAACACGTCCACTCACTCAAATGATCTGCGATTCCAGCCCCCACCCCCGACAACCTCCCCCCTCCCCTTTTTTCAACAACAATGGAGACGGCTCAAGGGCAACAAAAAGTGTAGAAAAAAAGCCCGCTACTCACCGCTCCCACAACAGACAAAAGTAAAGAGGCCAAAGAGAGGTCAATTTCGAGTGCAGAGGTGTCTCCATACGAGGGCGGACAAGGCCCCTGTATATGGACAGCATCTGTGCGGGGGAGAAAAACTGGCGGAGACGATACAGAACGCCCAACCTCGAGGATGACGTAATGGCTTGTTGTCTGCTTCGTGTCTAATGGGCGTTTGGGGAACGTTGTGTGGTACAGTAGTACCTGCACCACACCTGTGTGTTTAGAAAAGGAAGTGGAGTACAAAGGCTAGCTGTGACACAAGGGCTGACGGACGGCTACACCCAAGCCCGTGTCACGAGCAGTGATTGGCCGCAATACTTGTCCCCGATAGGAGAAAGCGCCGGGTTATCTTTTCCTTTATAAAAAAAGTATAATCAACGGAGATGGGACATAAAGGGGGGGAACCATTGCTATCTTTTTTTTGGGGGGGCAAGGCAATATTTTTTTCTCTGTAACTTATTTACAAATACTATGCTTTTATCTTTCTAAACATTGATGAAAAACTTTTATTTTCATGCATCATTTTCATGAGTCCTTACAGTAATGTGGAGCGTTTACTTTTCTCAACGCCTATTAGATGATATATTGTTTTATAAAGGAAACCCATTTTAATGCTTTCACTGCACACACACACACACACACACACACACACACACACACACACACACACACACACACACACACACACACACACACACACACACATAATTCTCACCATCAAACAATCACCTTTTCCTTTGCCCCCACCAGCCCTAAATACGTTGCCTTCTGCTGCACACGTCAGACGCGAGGAGTGTCTAACATTTATTTGGTTTGTATGGATTAGTTTCCTTGTTATTATTACGTTGACCATCGAAACACTGCAGTAAGAAGGCTCATCTTTTGCCAGCAGTTTCAAGCGTGATACAGAACGCAAAAAGCACCACCGTGGTATGGCGCATCAGGCCCCGTGCAGGTGGCCGGCCTCGGTCTTTTTGTGATTTTGACGCAGCAGCTTTTTCCCCGTGTATGCTCTTTTCTTTTATTCACATTTATTATCGTCTTGCGCGTCCGAGATCATGCCTCCCTCATTTCTTTTATTTTGTTTTACCCATGCAAGCTCGTTCGTCATATCAAATCATAATCTTCACAAACATAGAATCATCGTAAAGTTTATCCCCGCCAAGAGAAGGAGCTTTCCCTTAATGATGAGGTTACACAACACATATAGGACTCCGCCTCACCTTGACCACATGAAGGACCTGTCGGAAGGTTTTTGTTTGTAAGATAAAGAATCACCTGTGTGTGTGTGTGTGTGTGTGTGTGTGTGTGTGTGTGTGTGTGTGTGTGTTTACATCCCTGCCTATAGCGCCGGTAGGCTTTCTTCAGGGGCCAGATGGTCGGTTCAGGCCCGTCATGGTGCGGCCAGTTTTTTTTTTATAGTGGCGCCAGTTATGCTCGGCTGAAGCTGCCCCCGGGAACTCATTCTTGATTCACTGGACGGTTTCTTCTAGAGTAGAGTCCGGGTCGATGGGTGGTCTTCTGGACAGCATGTGGGTAGTCTTAGGCCACTCGGCGGTGACTGAAAAATCCCAGGTGATAGCGTGGGGATTCGAACTGACGTTGTCAATGGCGTATTGAATGTGAACCCAGCACGCTAACCACTCAGCCACCGCCTATGTGTTAATGTATTTATGAATATTCATTTGTGTACACACAATTATATTTTGAGCGCTCGCACCTCTGTGTGTGTGGGGAGGGGTGACAGAGATAGACAGACAGACAGACAGAGACAAAGAAGTATATATACATTCAGACAGATAGACAGGCAAACAGACAAAAAAAAATCGAACCGAAAGACATATATAGGGAATAACAAGCAAAGAGACAGACCGACCGTCAAATGCTTAAATCGTCAAACAAATGTGCCGAATATGCAGACGCAGATGACATATAAACAAACTGAAACGCTGATTGTTCGAAACACTGGCAATCCAAAAGACATCAGTAGATACAAAAAAAAACATAACAACACAACTGTTTCGGAGTATAATCATAACGTGGGAGTAAGGACTCATCAGGAAAGTCTCCACCGCAGGATGGGAGATGTGAAGGTTGTGTAGCTTTCGAAAACAATTTTTATTTATGTAGGAAAGTCACTTTTTTTTATCCGACCAGCTGAACACTATCACCATCAGTTTTAGCTTATTAGTAAAGACCAGCATTAGCATATACGAGTAAATAAGAAATACATCGAATAAATAATATGAATCGTACCACTGCAACCAATAAAAAAAAACATCGAATTCCAGTTTATCATGTTAAGAGAAAATGTTTAATGATTTATTGGTAAATGTCAGATCTCCAATAAGACGTAAATTAGTATCCAGTGAAGACTTTGGGAGATGTTAAACACACGCACCCTTACTAAATATGTTTAAAGCCTTTTTAAGACAACCCAAAATAAAAACAAGGACAGTAGTAACTGAGCTTTTCCCTTTTACTCCTCCAGACTCTATACATGAGCATCGCCTCACAGTTTTTTTACACGTCAATTAAACTCTGCTTGAAGGTTCCAGATCTGAACACCTTCATTAGCTTGTCTCTCTATATCCACGACGCTATAATGCTGATAGACACGAGGAGTCATTAATGGGGGCGCCCGGCGTGGAGTCCCTCGTGGATGGGAAGCAGGAGGGCTGTCAGGCCGCCACCCTCGGATGAAGCAAGGCAGTCAGGGTCAGCCAGATCCGGCTCCTAGAGACCCACCAGAGGCGTTTCGAGTGTCAGGCCACGGCGCGTCGCCCTGCTGCCGCCATTCCTCGTTCCTTCCTTGCTGGTGATGTTTAGAGACTTGGGGTCATATCATAAGACATTTCGCCGCCCAAGAACACACATTTGACAAGGCTTTCGTAGGAGTTGTGGGCATTTCCAGGAGTAGTTTTATGACCCTGGTGGTAGACTGACCCTTCTCCTATACCGTGAACCTGAGGAAACACTCATTAGGACCCGACAGACCCCCTCTTTGGCCTCTAGAAATCGCTGATGTGAGTAGCGAAAGTGTCTTATAATACCGACCTCGGTGTGCGGAAGACAGAGATAGAATGAACAGATAAATTAGTCCTTACTCAATAGCTCTGTGGCGGCCTAGTCCTGTCCGAATCATTGTCTGATAAGATCTTGAGCCACGGAGATTGTTTATCCGTAACGTATATTCTCATTCCATATTAAACTTGCAAAGTGTCTCAGAATTTATACTCATTTTCATGTCAGGGTATTTAGTACGCAATACAAACCGGGAAAGTGTACGCTATGCTGTCTGGCACCGGGAATCAGTGGTTGACTCTCATGATGTATCTGTAATCATGCATCTCCTATATAGGGAATGATTTATGCAGCACTCTATCGACTTTAGATGGCGTTTAGTACATCTCCAATTTCCCCCCTACCTTTTCTATTAATCTCCTCCACCTGTTATTAATCTTATTGATTTGTTTCGCATAATGTTTTAAGACAGTGGGATTCAACAATTACTGAAGCGAGAAAATGCCAACTTCTTACTCCTAAGGCCCATATTTTCAAACGAATCGGACTCCCGTTATGACTGTTTCCCAAGGCCACAGAGAAGATTAACCTGTTTGTCATGGGTGATTTTACCATTCGGGGTGCAGAAGGCGTGTGCAACTATCACCAGCATCACAAAACAGTCCATGAGAACCACAGCCACTTCATTGAGAGGCTTTTCAAACAGGCGAACCGAGGCGCCGATACCTTTAAGAATAAGACTTCCTTCCATCCAGCCAATCAGCTCCCGTAGCTAACCAGACACTCCCTCCATCCAGCCAATCAGCTCCCGTAGCTAACCAGACACTCCCTCCATCCAGCCAATCAGCTTCCGTAGCGATCTTCCCTACAAAAGGTGTAACTAGCTCTAGATTTCGCCCCATGCAATGTCAACTCCGAGCTCCCTAAAACGGCATATCTCAAACCGAGGTGATGTGGTAAATCTCAACCCTGTATAGGGTAAGCAAAGGGAAAAAGATACCCCCATCTCAAGAAATCAAAATCCCGTGGCTGGCCCCCGAGCCAAGATAACCTTCAGAAGGCTAAATGGACATAAAGCTTGGATTGCCTCACGCAGCTAACCCACAAAAACAAGCAAACACTCAAAAACAAAAGCAAAGCTGCATGGAAGTAAGGGTGGAATTACCCTTCCAAGAAAACTCACAAACTCGGACGAACACTCAAAAACACAATAAAAGCACCATGCACGTAGTGGTGGACATACCCCTCGAAGAGAACTCACGAACTCAAACAAGCATTGAGAAATACAATAAAAGCAACATGGACGTGCGGGTTGAATTACCCCTCGATGATAACTCACAAGGTGAAGTGTTCCTTCAGACACACAATAACAACAAACACGGAGCGATGGAAGGCACAATGTCGCGTTTATCGACCCCCTGGCAATGCCTACGCAAGGCTATTGTGCGCCGCCCGTACAAGTGTGTGGCCAGCCTGCTGCTGCTCCTGCTGCTGGCCGGCCACGTGGTCACCCTGGCCTACGCCTACCATCAGCAGGGCCAGAGTGACCTCCTGCGGGGCATTGCCGCGCTGTGCTCCGTGCTCGTCCTCCTCCTGACGCACGGACATGATTCCCTGCGTAGGGCGTGGCTCGCCGTTCACGTCACCTATAGTGACGATCTCGCGCGAGGCGCCCTCCGCGTGCTAAACAACCTGCAGGCACAGCCCTGCTGCACGGACTGGGCCTGGGACCCCCAGACGCCCTGCACACCCTCACCTACTGGTGGTGGGTCCTGCAAGGGCTGCTGCTCGCTACCCTGGCGAGCTTCATCTCGGGACCCAGCACCCCGGACAAAGACAACCCTGATGATGACAACCCTGACGATGACAACCCTGGCGCTGACCCTGACAGTGATCCTCACCCTGTGGGTGACTTTGAAGTGGAACTGAGGGAGGTGGTGGTGGCGGTGGAGGATGGACAGCAAAGGTGCATTAACAGCAACATGCACGTAACGGTTGAATTACCTCTCGAAGATAACTCACAAAGTGAAGTGTTCCTTGAGACACACAATAACAACAAACACGGAGCGATGGAAGGCACAATGTCGCGTTTACCAACGCCCTGCCAACGCCTATGCAAGGCTATTATGCGCCGCCCGTACAAGTGTGTGGCCGGCCTGCTGCTGCTCCTGCTGCTGGCCGGCCACGTGGCCACCCTGGCCTACGCCTACCATCAGCAAGGCCAGAGTGACCTCCTGCGGGGCATTGCCGCGCTATGCTCCGTGCTCATCGTGCCATTCGTCGCCCTCCTCCGGCCATCCGGGAGTTCCTTAATGCGGTGGGCATGGCTCGCCGTTCACGTCACCTATAGTGACGACCTCGTGCGAGAGGCCCTCGCTGTGCAATACGACCTGCAGGCACAGCCCCTGCTGCACGCCCTGGGCCTGGGACCCACCGACGCCCTGCACACCCTCGGCTACTGGTGGTGGGTCCTGCAGGGGCTGCTGCTCGCTACCCTGGCGAGCTTCATCTTGGGGCCCAGCGCCCCTGATTACTACAGCCACGACGATGACAGCCCTGACGATAACAACCCTTACGACGACAACCCTGACGATGACCCTGACAGTGATCTTGACACTGAAAGTGAAGAATGTCAGCAGAGGTACAGTAACTCCAAACACGGAGCGATGGAAGGCACAATGTCGCGTTTATCAACGCCCTGCCAACGCCTACGAAAGGCTATTATGCGCCGCCCGTACAAGTGTGTGGCCGGCCTGCTGCTGCTCCTGCTGCTGGCCGGCCACGTGGTCACCCTGGCCTACGCCTACCATCAGCAGGACCAGAGTGACCTCCTGCGGGAACATTGCCGCGCTGTGCTCCGTGCTCGTCCTCCTCCTGACGCACGGACATGATTCCTTGCGTAGGGTGTGGCTCGCCGCTCACGTCACCTATAGTGACGACCTCGCGCGAGGTGCGCTCCGCGTGCTATACGACCTGCAGGCACAGCCCTTGCTGCACGGACTGGGCCTGGGACCCTCCGACGTCCTGCACACCCTCGCCTACTGGTGGTGGGTCCTGCAAGGGCTGCTGCTCGCTACCCTGGCGAGCTTCATTTCGGGAGCCAGCGCCCCTGGCGATGAGAACCCTTACGATGACAACCCTGATGATGACAAATCTGATGATGACAACCCTGACGATGACCCTGGTCTTGATCTTGACCCTGTGTTTGAAGAGGATGACTTTGAAGAAGTGGAACTGAGGGAGGTGGTGGTGGTGGTGGAGGCAGTGAATTGGCAGTTCAGGGTGGGGGCTCTAGTCCCCTCCTGTCCGCCGTCCACCACCCTCGAGGTGAGGAGGAGGGGGAAGACGAGGATGAGTTTGAGGACATGGATCAGAGGGAGGTGATGGAGGCGGTGGAGGAGGGGCAGTTCGGGGTGGGGGACCTTGCCGCCCCTCTCGAGCCGCCTGCCGAGGAGATTGAAGAAGAGGATGGCTTTGAGGAGGTGGACCGGGTGGAGATGGACCGGGAAGAGGTGGTGGAGGTGGTGGTGGGGCAGTTCGGGGTGGGCGCTGCTGCCGCCCCTCCGGACCCGCCCGCCCGCCACCCTGGTCCTGTTGAGTAAGGAGGGTGAAGGCGAGGATGACTTTGACGAAGTAAGCGAGAGGGACGTGGCAGCGATGGAGTAAGGCCAGTGCAGAATGTATAAAAAATAAAAAAGAAACTAAATAAAAAATAAAAAAATATATAAAATACTAAAAAAAACTTAAAATGAAAAACAAAAGATTAGGATTAAGAATAATGAAAAAAATCAAACCAAATACAAAATACATACAAAAACAAAAATAAAAAGAAGTAAAAAAAAATCAAACCCCAATACAAGATGTGAGGGTAAAGGTTAAGGATCACATTTCTTTGCGTCAAAAAGGAGCAATGGTTTCACCCGACGAGAAGAAAACTTGTAAAATCGCCAAAGTATTAATGAAAGTTCCGATCACAGCTTGGAAATAACGACCGCTAAACTTGGTTAAGCTTTAAGATCGATCAAAATAAAACAAAAGTCATCGGCCAGTGAGTATATGTCTTGAACGACTTGAGAAACAAAACATAAAAAGGACAATAATTAATCTCACATTGTAGTTCAAAATGTACTTGCGCAATGGAACATCCGAAACAAATACCGTGTGTGTGTGTGTGTGTGTGTGTGTGTGTGTGTGTGTGTGTGTGTGTGTGTGTGTGTGTGTGTGTGTGTGTGTGTGTGTGTGTGTGTGTGTGTGTGTGTGTGTGTGTGTGTGTGTGTGTGTGTGTGTGTGTGTGTGTGTGTGTGTGTGTGTGTGTGTGTGTGTGTGTGTGTGTGTGTGTGTGTGTGTGTGTGTGTGTGTGTGTGTGTGTGTGTGTGTGTGTGTGTGTGTGTGTGTGTGTGTGTGTGTGTGTGTGTGTGTGTGTGTGTGTGTGTGTGTGTGTGTGTGTGTGTGTGGCAGTGGGAGTACTGTGTGTCGATGTATGTGATGCCGTGTGATATGATATGATTCACAGTGATGGCGTGTAGTAAGTTTCCTTTCCAGGTAATATTGTGTAATATGTTTCCTTTCCAGGTAATGTTGTGTGATATGTTTCCTTTTCAGGTAATGTTGTGTGATATGTTTCCTTTTCAGGTAATGTTGTGTGATATGTTTCCTTTCCAGGTAATGTTGTGTGATATGTTTCCTTTCCAGGTAATGTTGTGTGATATGTTTCCTTTTCAGGTAATGTTGTGTGATATGTTTCCTTCCCAGGTAATGTTGTGTGATATGTTTCCTTTTCAGGTAATATTGTGTGATATATTTCCTTTCCAGGTAATGTTGTGTGATATGTTTCCTTTCCAGGTAATGTTGTGTGATATGTTTCCTTTCAGGTAATGTTGTGTGATATGTTTCCTTCCCAGGTAATGTTGTGTGATATGTTTCCTTTTCAGGTAATGTTTTGTGATATGTTTCCTTCCCAGGTAATGTTGTGTGATATATTTCCTTTCCAGGTAATGTTGTGTGATATGATTCCTTTCCAGGTAATGTTGTGTGATATGTTTCCTTTCCAGGTAATGTTGTGTGATATGTTTCCTTTCCAGGTAATGTTGTGTAATATGTTTCCTTTCCAGGTAATGTTGTGTGATATGATTCCTTTCCAGATAATGTTGTGTGATATATTTCCTTTCCAGGTAATGTTGTGTGATATGATTCCTTTCCAGTTAATGTTGTGTGATATGTTTCCTTTCCAGGTAATGTTGTGTGATATGTTTCCTTTCCAGGTAATATTGTGTGATATGTTTCCTTTCCAGGTAATGTTGTGTGATATGTTTCCTTTTCTGGTAATGTTTTGTGATATGTTTCCTTCCCAAATAATGTTGTGTGATATGTTTCCTTTCCAGGTAATGTTGTGTGATATGTTTCCTTTCCAGGTAACGTTGTGTGATGTTTCCTTTCCAGATAATATTGTGTGATATATTTCCTTTCCAGGTAATGTTGTGTGATATGATTCCTTTCCAGGTAATGTTGTGTGATATGTTTCCTTTCCAGGTAATGTTGTGTGAAATGTTTCCTTTCCATGTAATATTGTGTGATATGTTTCCTTTCCAGGTAATGTTGTGTGATATGTTTCCTTCCCAGGTAATGTTGTGTGATATGTTTCCTTTTCAGGTAATGTTTTGTGATATGTTTCCTTCCCAGGTAATGTTGTGTGATATGTTTCCTTTTCAGGTAATGTTGTGTGATATGTTTCCTTTCCAGGTAATGTTGTGTGATATGTTTCCTTTCCAGGTAACGTTGTGTGATGTTTCCTTTCCAGGTAATATTGTGTGATATGTTTCCTTTCCAGGTAATATTGTGTGATATATTTCCTTTCCAGGTAATATTGTGTGATATGTTTCCTTTCCAGGTAATATTGTGTAATATGTTTCCTTTCCAGGTAATATTGTGTAATATGTTTCCTTTCCAGGTAATGTTGTGTGATATGTTTCCTTTTCATGTAATATTGTGTGACATGTTTCCTTTCCAGGTAATGTTGTGTGATATGTTTCCTTTCCAGGTAATGTTGTGTTATATGTTTCCTTTCCAGGTAATGTTGTGTTATATGTTTCCTTTCCAGGTAATGTTGTGTGATATGTTTCCTTTCCAGGTAATGTTGTGTGATATGTTTCCTTTTCAGGTAATATTGTGTGACATGTTTCCTTTCCAGGTAATGTTGTGTGATATGTTTCCTTTCCAGGTAATATTGTGTAATATGTTTCCTTTCCAGGTAATGTTGTGTTATATGTTTCCTTTCCATTTAATGTTGTGTGATATGTTTCCTTTCCAGGTAATGTTGTGTGATATGTCTCCTTCCCAGATAATGTTGTGTGATATGTTTCCTTTCCATTTAATGTCGTGTGATATGTTTCCTCCCCAGGTAATGTTGTGTGATATGTTTCCTTTCCAGGTAATGTTGTGTGATATGATTCCTTTCCAGATAATGTTGTGTGATATATTTCCTTTCCAGATAATGTTGTGTGATATGATTCCTTTCCAGGTAATGTTGTGTAATATGTTTCCTTTCCAGGTAATGTTGTGTGATATGTTTCCTTTCCAGGTAATATTGTGTGATATGTTTCCTTTCCAGGTAATGTTGTGTGATATGTTTCCTTCCCAGGTAATGTTGTGTGATATGTTTCCTTTTCAGGTAATGTTTTGTGATATGTTTCCTTCCGAGGTAATGTTGTGTGATATGTTTCCTTTCCAGGTAATGTTGTGTGATATGTTTCCTTTCCAGGTAACGTTGTGTGATGTTTCCTTTCCAGGTAATATTGTGTGATATGTTTCCTTTCCAGGTAATATTGTGTGATATATTTCCTTTCCAGGTAATATTGTGTGATATGTCTAATTTCCAGGTAATATTGTGTAATATGTTTCCTTTCCAGGTAATATTGTGTAATATGTTTCCTTTCCAGGTAATGTTGTGTGATATGTTTCCTTTTCAGGTAATGTTGTGTGATATGTTTCCTTTTCAGGTAATGTTTTGTGATATGTTTCCTTCCCAGGTAATGTTGTGTGATATGTTTCCTTTCTAGGTAATGTTGTGTGATATGTTTCCTTTCCAGGTAACGTTGTGTGATGTTTCCTTTCCAGGTAATATTGTGTGATATGTTTCCTTTCCAGGTAATATTGTGTGATATATTTCCTTTCCAGGTAATATTGTGTGATATGTTTCCTTTCCAGGTAATATTGTGTAATATGTTTCCTTTTCAGGTAATGTTGTGTTATATGTTTCCTTCCCAGGTAATGTTGTGTGATATGTTTCCTTTTCAGGTAATGTTGTGTGATGTTTCCTTCCCAGGTAATGTTGTGTGATATATTTCCTTTCCAGGTAATGTTGTGTGATATGATTCCTTTCCAGGTAATGTTGTGTGATATGTTTCCTTTCCAGGTAATGTTGTGTGATATGATTCCTTTCCAGGTAATGCTGTGTGATATGTTTCCTTTCCAGGTAATGTTGTGTGATATGTTTCCTTTCCAGGTAATGTTGTGTGATATGTTTCCTTTCCAGGTAATGTTGTGTGATATGATTCCTTTCCAGGTAATGTTGTGTGATATGTTTCCTTTCCAGGTAATGTGGTGTGATATGATTCCTTTCCAGGTAATGCTGTGTGATATGTTTCCTTTCCAGGTAATGTTGTGTGATATGTTTCCTTTCCAGGTAATGTTGTATGATATGTTTCCTTTCCAGGTAATGTTGTGTGATATGATTCCTTTCCAGATAATGTTGTGTGATATATTTCCTTTCCAGGTAATGTTGTGTGATATGATTCCTTTCCAGGTAATGTTGTGTGATATGTTTCTTTTCCATTTAATGTTGTGTGATATGTTTCCTTTCCAGGTAATATTGTGTGATATGTTTCCTTTCCAGGTAATGTTGTGTGATATGTTTCCTTCCCAGGTAATGTTGTGTGATATGTTTCCTTTTCTGGTAATGTTTTGTGATATGTTTCCTTCCCAGGTAATGTTGTGTGATATGTTTCCTTTCCAGGTAATGTTGTGTGATATGTTTCTTTTCCAGGTAACGTTGTGTGATGTTTCCTTTCCAGATAATATTGTGTGATATGATTCCTTTCCAGGTAATGTTGTGTGATATATTTCCTTTCCAGGTAATGTTGTGTGATATGTTTCATTTCCAGGTAACGTTGTGTGATGTTTCCTTTCCAGGTAATATTGTGTGATATGTTTCCTTTCCAGGTAATATTGTGTGAAATATTTCCTTTCCAGGTAATGTTGTGTGATATGTTTCCTTTCCAGGTAACGTTGTGTGATGTTTCCTTTCCAGGTAATATTGTGTGATATGTTTCCTTTCCAGGTAATGTTGTGTGATATATTTCCTTTCCAGGTAATGTTGTGTGATATGTTTCCTTTCCAGGTAACGTTGTGTGATGTTTCCTTTCCAGGTAATATTGTGTGATATGTTTCCTTTCCGGGTAATATTGTGTGATATATTTCCTTTCCAGGTAATATTGTGTGATATGTTTCCTTTCCAGGTAATATTGTGTAATATGTTTCCTTTCCAGGTAACGTTGTGTGATATGTTTCCTTTTCATGTAGTATTGTGTGACATGTTTCCTTTCCAGGTAATGTTGTGTGATATGTTTCCTTTTCTGGTAATGTTGTGTGATATGTTTCCTTTCCAGGAAATGTTGTGTTATATGTTTCCTTTTTCTGGTAATGTTGTGTTATATTTCCTTTCCAGGAAATGTTGTGTTATATGTTTACTTCTAGGCCAATGTTGTGTGATATGTTTCCTTCCCAAGGTAATGTTGTGTGATATGTTTTCGCTTTCCAGGTATTGTGTGATATGTTTCCTTTCAGAGTAATGTTGTGATATGTTTCCTTCCCAGAGTAATGTTGTGTGATATGTTTCTATCTGGAAGTAATGTTGTGTGATATGTTTCCTTCCTGAGTAATGTTTTGTGAGGTATGTGTCCTTCCGATCTAATGTTGTGTGATATGTTTCCTTTCCAGGTATTGATATTTGAGTGATATATTTCCTTCCTAGGTAATGTTGTGTGATATATTTTCCTATTTTCCAGGTAATGTTGTGTGATATGTGTCCATCCATGTAATGTTGTGTGATATGTTTCCTTGGAAATGTTGTGTGATAAGTTTCCTTTCTTCCTGGTAATGTTGTGTGTTATGTTTCCTTTCTGTTTAATGTTTATGATGTGTTTCCATCCCAGGTAATGTTGTATGATATTTCCCTTTCCGTTTAATGTTTTTGTAGATATGTTTTCCTTTCCGTGTATTGTGTAATGTTTCCTTTTTCCATTAATGTCGTGTGATATGTTTCCTTTCTAGTAATGTTGTGTGATATGTTTCCTTTCCATTTAATATTTGTGTGATACTTTATTCCATTTAAATATTTGTGTGATGTTTCCTTTCATTAATGTTGTGTGTTATGATTCGTTTCCATTTTATGTTGTGTGATATGTTTCCTTCGCAGGTATTGTAATGTGTTATGTTTCCTTTCCATTTTAATGTATATTATATGTTTCCTCCCAAGTAAATGTTGTGTCATATGTTTCCTCCTGGAAATAATGCTGTGTGATGTCTTCCTTGGTAACGTTGTGTGATGTTTCCTTTGAGTAATATTGTGTGATATGTTTCCTTTCAGGTAATATTGTGGCGTCTACTTCCTTTCAGATGTGTGTGTGATATGTTTCCTTTCAGGTAATGACCGTAATATATTTCCTTTCAGGTAATATTGTGTGATATTTCCTTTCCAGGTAATATTGTGTAATATGTTACAGAGTAATGTTTTGTGATATGTTTCCAGCCTGTGATAGTGTTTCAGTGGTAATGTTGTCGGTGTTTTCCAGGTAATGTCTGTCATATGTGACAATTTATGTCATGTGATATGTATCCTTTCCAGGTAAGTCTGTGATATATTCAATCCAGGTGGAATGTTTAAGTGGTCGTGCGATATGTTTTTCCAGATTATGTTGTGTGGTATGTATCCAAAAGTAATGTTGGGGTGATATGTTTTCTTGTCCAGGTAATGTTGTAATGGATATGTTCCAGGTAATGTGTAATATGTTTCTTTCCAGGTAATGTTGTGTGATATGTTTTCCAGGTAATGTCGTGTGACGTTTCAGAGTAAGAACATATGTTTGAAATAATGTTGTGTGATATGTTTCTGTTTCATGGTAGTGATGTCTAATGTATGATGTCGTGTGATATGTTTCCAGAGTAATATCAATATTTTTTTGTTTGTGTGTAATAATATGTAATAATAATTATATTAATAATAATAATAATAATAATAATAAGCATAATTAGTCGTGATTGATCCCTCTTTCACCTTTAAAACGGTGTTGTGAGATGTGGTGTCCTTGTAATGTCGTGTGATAAGTGTTTGAGAGTGATGTTCGTGTGATAATGTTTCCAGAGTATGTGGCTGATATGTTCCAGAGACGCATATCGTGACGTTTCAAATGGCACTCCAGTGGCAGTGTAATATCTTGATGATATGTTTCCAGAGTAATGTCGCTTATTACCAATAATAATAATAGTCCCCAGCAATCGTGTGATATGTTTCAGCACAAAACAAGCCTGACAGCCTATTCAGGTCTATGCTCCTCGTGTGATCTGTTTTTCTTGAAAAGAATAGATCGTGTGATGTGTTTTCAGGAAGTGGCCTTGTGTGATATGTTTTCAGGTAAATAATAATAATAATAATAATAATAATCATAATAATAATAATAATAATAATAATAATAATAATAATAATAATAAATAATAAATGATGATAATAATAATAATAACAATAATAATAATAATAATAATAATAATAATAATAATAATAATAATAATAATAATAATAATAATAATAATAATAATAATAAATAGTTTATTCATTTGTAGGCAGCTATATAAGCTGAGCACAAATACAATAGCCTTAATGAGAATTATTGAGAGAATGGGAGAATTGGTTAGTGTGTGTGTGTGGTTGTGTGTTTGTGTGTGTGTGTGTGTGTGTGTGTGTGTGTGTGTGTGTGTGTGTGTGTGTGTGTGTGTGTCTATGTATTTACCTAATTGTGGGCTTTTACTATGGCTTTACGCTCGTGTGGTCCATCATCCGTATCTATACATTGTATCCAACTATATGGCCTTGCACACTCCTCATACGATACTACATCTCACTTAGTCTATTTCCAAACCTCCTATGTTTCTTTTACTGGGAAGCTATATTTCTTTATGTCTCTCTCAAGGATCTTCCCTTCCTCAATATTTTACTATGTCCTCTTGTGTTCCTAGTGGTAATTTCTACTCTCAGTGAAAAGCGCTCCTCGTTGTCTACTTCTTCCATTTTGCTCAATAATTTGTAGATTTGTATTAAGAGTCTCCCCTTTTCTTCTTTTGTTCTAGTGTTGGTAATTTGTTCCTTTTAGTCTTTTCCCTTTTGCATGTCCAGTCCTCCCAACTCACGAACCATTTTTATTGCCATCCTTTAGTACCTAAGTTTGATTTACGTTTTCTTCTTATGGGGAGACCACACTGCCTCCGGCATATTCCAACTTTGGTCTGATCATAGTGGTAATTATTTTTTTCATCATTTCCTTATCCATGTATTGGAATGCTATTCCTGTATCTCTACCATATTATACATGCATCACCTGAATATCCGATTAACATGACTCTCTACTGGCTGTTTGTTATCTTGCATTACAACCTCCCCAGGTCTCTCTCTTCATTATTACTTTTCTTTTTGGTATTTCACCATCTCCTATTTTATAAGTCCATTTTGGTCTTCCTTCACTCTCTTCTCACATTTCCATAACATGACATTTCTTCACATTGAATTCCATCTCCTCCATACTCCACTTCAAAAATCTTGTTTAGGTCTTCTTGGCAGAATTCTCGCAATCTTTACTGTGTCTATGGAATAGGCTGGAGGAGGAGGTGGTTGTGATACAAAAAACATTCATGATTTTAAGGAAAAGTTGGACAAGAGCGGATACGGAGACAGGATGGCTTGAGCGTAACTCTTTTCCCATATGTCACAACTAGCTGAATACAACCATGTAAATACACACACACACACACACACACACACACACACACACACACCATGTGGTAAGAAGGCAACGCTGTGTACCTGGGAAGAGGGGCATATATGGGGGGTCGCTGGGGTCGGCGTCCACATCAGTCACAGCACTGGGTACTTCCCTGCCCAGGCAGGAGG
>NW_026110343.1:102500-132960 GCF_024679095.1 Eriocheir sinensis | reverse complement strand
GCCTTTCTAGAGAGTGTAGATTTAAATGCTTAAGTCTATCCTCATAGGGCAAGTTTCTCACACCCTGAATCATTTTTGTCATCCTTCTCTGTACAGATTCTAACATCTTGATATCCATTCTATAGTAGGGTGACCAGAACTGGACCGCGTAATCTAGGTGAGGTCTAACTAGAGCTAAGTAGAGTTTGGAGATGACCTCAGCGTTCCTATTGCTTACGCTCCTTGAGATGAAACCCAGTATACCCTGTTCGCAACACTTGTATACGGTTCGTCCACTCCTCTCTCTCTCTCTCTCTCTCTCTCTCTCTCTCTCTCTCTCTCTCTCTCTCTCTCTCTCTCTCTCTCTCTCTCTCTCTCTCTCTCTCTCTCAAAGCGTAGATATGAAGAAAATATTGCAGCCAACTGTAAAAATAATCCGAAATCCTTCTTCAGTTACATAAACAACAGAAAGGCGATCAGAAGTGGAATTGGACCTTTAACAAACAGCGACGGTGCACTAGTGACTGACAGCCAACACGTTGCAAACCTATTAAATAATTACTTTTCCTCGGTGTTTAATAATAACAGTCCTCCCACCACCACCACCAACACCAGTACTAATGTAAATCCCGAGCATGCATTGTCTAACTTTTAAATAAAACCCGATGAAGTCCTTAAAGCCCTCAAATCACTTAAAACAAATAAAAGTCCTGGACCTGATAAAGTATATCCAACTCCGCTGAAAGAAACAAAGTGCGAAATACTCTCCTCCCTCACAACCGTATTCAATATGTCCTTGCGACAAGGCATTGTCCCTTCAGATTGGAAAAAGGCTAACGTGACACCGATTTTTAAGAAAGGAGACAAAAAAGTACCAGGTAATTACAGGCCCATTAGTCTAACTTCGGTTGTAGGTAAGCTACTTGAGGGCATAATTAGAGACAAAATTGTGAGTTACCTTGAAAGCCACTCATTAATTGGGGACTCACAACATGGCTTCCGAAACAAAAGATCCTGCCTATCAAATCTATTAACCTTTTATAACGACCTCTTCACTGTTTATGACGTAACCAAATCACTGGACGTAGTCTATCTTGATTTCCAGAAGGCGTTTGATAAAGTCCCGCATCATAAATTACTTTACAAATTAAAGCAAATAGGTATTGACGGTCAGGTAAACCAATGGATCGCGAATTGGTTGAGCAACAGACAACAAAGAGTAGTGATTGACGGATTTAACTCAAGAGTGGGCGCCGGTCACTAGTGGCGTCCCTCAGGGCTCGGTTCTTGGCCCAGTGCTCTTCATTATTTACATCAACGACGTGGATGTTGGACTCAATAACCGCATTAGTAAATTTGCAGACGACACAAAGATTGGTAACTCGGTTCTCACTGACGAAGACAGGCAAAGCCTCCAAGAGGATTTGCACAAAATTTCAGCTTGGTCGGATAAATGGGAGATGCCCTTTAACGTAGACAAGTGCCAGGTCCTTCAAGTTGGAACGAGGAATAAGAAGTTTGATTACGAAATGCGCGGCGTTAAACTCAAAAGCGTTCAATGACTTGGGGGTCAAAATAGCGTCAAACCTCAAATTCTCGCAGCAATGCATCGATGCAGCAAATAAAGCGAACAGAATGTTGGGCTTCATTAAAAGAAACTTTTTATTTAAGAATAAAGATGTAATACTCCCGCTCTACAACAGTTTAGTCAGACCCCACTTGGAATATGCGGTACAGTTTTGGTCTCCTCACCATGCAAAGGATATTGCTAAATTAGAAGGTGTTCAGCGTCGGGCAACGAAAATTATCCCTTCCTTGCGCAACAAATCCTACGAAGAAAGGCTTTCTACCCTTAACATGTTCTCTCTTGAGAAGCGTCGCCTCCGAGGAAAATTGATCGAATGTTTTAAAATACTTAATGGTTTCACGAATGTAGACAGATCAACATTGTTTATGATCGATGACACTTTGCGCACGAGGAACAATGCCGTAAAACTCAGATGTAGACAAGTAAATTCAGACTGCACCAAATTTTTCTTCACCAACGTTGTAGTGCGAGAATGGAATAAGCTCCCACCATCAGTGGTCCAGTGTAACACGATTGACTCCTTCAAAAATAAGCTCGACCGTCACTTCCTTCAACTTAATATCAACTAGAGTAGAAGTGCAACGTTTTGGAGTCTTCTGATTAATGTAAAATCACTTAGGTTTAAGGACAGACCACCAAGTCTGGACCATGGGGTCTGTGTGGTCTGATTTTCTATGTAAATCTATGTAAATCTCTCTCTCTCTCTCTCTCTCTCTCTCTCTCTCTCTCTCTCTCTCTCTCTCTCTCTCTCTCTCTCTCTCTCTCTCTCTCTCTCTCTCTCTCTCTCTCTCTCTCTCTCTCTCTCACACACTGACGAAGACAGGCAAAGCCTCCAAGAGGATGTGCACAAAATTTCAGCTTGGTCGGATAAATGGGAGATGCCCTTTAACGTAGACAAGTGCCAGGTCCTTCAAGTTGGAACAAAAAATAAGAAGTTCGATTACGAAATACGCAGCGTTAAACTCACAAGTGTTCAATGCGTTAAGGACCTGGGGATTAAAATCGCATCAAACCTCAAATTCTCACATCAATGCATCGATGCAGCAAATAAAGCGAACAGAATGTTGGGCTTCATTAAAGAAACTTTTATTCAAAATAAAGATGTAATACTTACGCTCTACAATAGTTTAGTCAAACCCTACTTGGGATATGCGGTACAGTTTTGGTCTCCTCACCATGCAAAGGACATTGCTAAACTAGAAGGTGTTCAGCGTCGAGCAACGAAAATGATCCTTTCCTTGCGCAACAATACGAAGAAAGGCTTTCCACCCTTAACATGTTTCTCTCTTGAGAAACGTCGCCTCCAAGGAGAACTGATCGAATGTTTTAAAATACTTAATGGTTTCACGAATGTAGACAGATCAAAATTGTTTATGATCGATGACATTTTGCGAACGAGGAACAATGGCACAAAACTCAAATGTAGACAAGTAAATTCAGACTGCACCAAATTTTTCTTCAAAAACGTTGTAGTGCGAGAATGGAATAAGCTCCCACCATCAGTGGTCCAGTGTAACACGATTGACTCCTTTAAAAACAAGCTCGACCGTCACTTCCTTGAACTTAATATCAACTAGAGTAGAAAGCATAGTTTTGGAGAAATCTGATTAATGTAAAATCACTTAGGTTTTAGGACAGACCACCTAGTCTGGACCATGGGGTCTGTGTGGTCTGATTTTCTATGTAAATCTCTCTCTCTCTCTCTCTCTCTCTCTCTCTCTCTCTCTCTCTCTCTCTCTCTCTCTCTCTCTCTCTCTCTCTCTCTCTCTCTCTCTCTCTCTCTCTCTCTCTCTCTCTCTCTCTCTCTCTCTCTCTCTCTCTCTCTCTCTCTCTCTCTCTCTCTCTCTCTCTCTCTTTTCCAGGTAGACTGAGGGAATTAGACTGGATAAATGGAAGTGTGCATGACGTGGATGGAGCCAATAGTGAGTTTGTAGGAAATGTAAGGAGAGCCGCAACTCGACGGATTGGGTGTCTTAATTGCAATGGAAGGAAGAGAAAGTACAAGCCATGGTGGAATGGGAGATCAGGGATGCTAGGAAGGGCGAAAGAGGCTGAAAAAGGTTGTGGGGAGACTGAGGAAGAGAGACACTCCAAAAGCTGATGAGGCAGAGAATGAATATCAAATACATGGTCCAGAGTATGTAAAAGGCAACAGAGGGTCACTAAATGGAAGGAAGATTAGGGAGGCCATTGAGGTCCAGGTGTGAGGAGGAGTGTGATTGAGAGGCTCTGAAAGAAAAAAAGGCCTAGAAAGGTGGGCGTGAATGGTGAGTATAAATTCTTGAGGGGTGAGAGTGTGACTGATAGTGAAACCGTGGAGTGCCTAAAAGTAAATGGTGAGGATATCAAGGAACACAGATAAGAATAAAGAAAAGAGTGTATAAAGGTTTCTGGGAAGAGATTGGAGGAGATTTGGGTGGAAATTTTTTGAGGTGAGAGAGGATGTATCAACTGCTTGAGAGGAAGGATGCGGATGAGCTGAATGGAGAGAATTTGCAGAGAGGAAGTCGAGGTATGTTTGAAGAAGCAGAAGAATTGCAAAGGCAGCAGGAGCTGGATGAGATCCCGTATGGATTGTATGGGAATGGAGGTGAGGTGGTGATAGACAGGATGACTGAGCTATTCAACTGTGTATGGGAGAGATGAGAGAGTGCCTCTCCAGAGAATGGAACAGATGCAGAGTGACTCTGATACACAAGGGAGGACATAAGAGTAAGAAAGAGCTGAAGAATTATAGGCCAAATGATAGCCCTGGCAGAATACAGTGGGAAGATTTTCTGTGTGCTGTGTTGAGATGAAGGCTGTGTAAAGTGGATTGAAAAGAGAGAGAGGTGCTGAATTGAGGAGCATGGAGATAATTTTCACGCACAGACAGGAGGGCAGAGGGACAATGTATGTGGTGTAATGCAATGAGATGATAGAGAGGAAAGAGGAAGAATGAGTCCGTTTATGTCTTGGGTTTTTCTGATTAATGTAGAATCACTTAGGTTTAAGGACAGACAACCTAGTCTGGACCATGGGGTCTGTGTGATCTGATTTTCTCTCTCTCTCTCTCTCTCTCTCTCTCTCTCTCTCTCTCTCTCTCTCTCTCTCTCTCTCTCTCTCTCTCTCTCTCTCTCTCTCTCTCTGTCTCTCTCTCTCTCTCTCTCTCTCTCTCTCTCTCTCTCTTCTCTCTGTCTCTCTCAGGTAGACCTGAGGAATTGATAAATGGAGAGTGTGCATGACGTGGATGGAGCCAATAGTGAGTTTGTAGGAAATGTAAGGAGAGTAGACGGATTGGGTATGTGAGTACGAATGGAAGGAAGAGAAAGTACAAGCCATGGTGGAATGGGGAGATCATATCAGAATACATGGTCAAAGTATGTAAGAGCAACAGAGTGTCACTAAATGGAAGATTAGGAGGCCAGGTCAGTGAATGGTATAAATTCTTGAGGGGTGAGAGTGTGACTGATAGTGAAACCGTGGAGTGCCTAAAAGTAAATGGTGAGGATATCAGGAACACAGATAGAATGAAAGAGTGTATAAAAGGTTTCTGGGAAAAGATTGGAGGGTTGGGTGAAGTTTTGAGGTGATGAGCTGAATTTGAAGAAGCAGAAGAATTGCAAGGCAGCAGGGCTGGATGAGATCCCGTATGGATTTATAGAATGGAGGTGAGGTGGTGATGACAGGATGACTGAGCTATTCAACTGTGTAAGGAGAATGAGAGAGGTGCCTCGTGTTGAATGAAAGGCTGTGTAAGTGGATTGAAGAGAGAGTGCTGGGTGAGGAGCAGAATGGTTTCAATATGTATGTGGTAAATGAGATGATAGAGAGGAAAGGAAGAATGGAAGTCCGTTGTCTCTCGGGTTTCGTGAGATTGTGAAAGAGTATGAGAGAGTGAACCGGGACGTGATGTGCAAGGTTCTGGCGAAAGTAGGTTTGAGTGATAAGATAGTGCGAATCATTAGGAGCATGTATGTGGATACAAGAGCCAGGTATAGGTTACTCTCTTCAGTCTGTACACTGAGGAGTTGCAGCCAGGATGAGGAGAAAGAATGCTGAGTAAAAGTGGGAGAAGACAGGGTAAGTGTGCTTCTATATGCAGATGATGTGGTAGTCATGGAGGAACTGCAGGAACTATTAGATGTGGTAAATGAGTATGGGAGAGATTTTGGAGTGAAATATAGTAGTGAGAAAAGTCAGATAATGGTTGTGAATGGGCAGAAGATGAGAGAAATAGGACCTGGAGGCTAGGAGACACAGAGCTAGGGCAAACAGATGCATACAAGTACCTGGGTGTATGGATGAGTCCGAGAGGATGTGAAAGGACAAAGAATGAGAAGATTAGCCTAGTTAATCAATGGGTGGGGTCTGGGAAGTGCAGCAAGAATGAGAGCATGTAAGTATGATGTGCTGAGAGAGGTGTGGAAGAGTGTAGCAGTGCCGAGTGTGATGTATGGGATGGAGGTGATTACATGGAATGAGTTGGAAATGGATAAATTGAAAGTAGGGCGAAATAGGATCGGTAGGTTATGCACCAAGGTATGCAGCGGTGGAAGCATTGAGGGGTGATATTGGGTGGAGTACCTTTAGGGAAAGATTTAGGAAGGCTACCCTTAGATACAAAGTCAGATTGGAACGAATGGATGACGCGAGATTGGCTGGAAGGTCTACTTGTGGAGTGTGCATGAGATCAAATGGATTAAAAACTGCATGAGAATGGTTGGTGACAGTGGTATGCGAGTCAGGTGGGTGAGCAGAGAGGAAGGGAGGAGTTTCTTTGAATGGAAGGTGACTGACAGAAATAGTGAGGGTCTAGAATGGAATGTGAGAAAGTGGAAGAAAGAGAGACAGTGCAGTGAAAGGTGACGGTCTGAGGAGGTGGAAGCATGTGATGGAGCGAAAGACTACTTTGGAGTGGTACAGGGAAAAGGAAGCCCCGCAGTGTGTCAGCTGGTATGATGGAAGCCAGGGTGGTGATATTCTCTTCAAAGCTCGAGCGCATTGTATTAATGTGAATGCAAGAAACTACAGGTGGTCTGAGTCAGATGTGTGACAGGGGTGTGGATGAAACTGTCGTGCATGTGATACTGGTGTGTGGGAGGTACCAAGAAAGGACGGAGATGATGAGGGTGGCACTGAGTGAGATGGACTGGGATGTGAATGGGAGGATTGCAAGGACAGAGAGGGAATGGATGCTGCTGCTGCTGGGACTGATGAAGCAAATGATAGAATTATAGAAGCCATGAAGGGTTTCTGGAAAGATGTGGTGTGCAAGAAATAATTGGAAGATTTGTAATGGATACTGCTTGTGTTTTTTATACAGGGTGTCTCAACTTCTACAGAAGGCCTGACTCTCCAAATTACCTCTCTCTCTCTCTCTCTCTCTCTCTCTCTCTCTCTCTCTCTCTCTCTCTCTCTCTCTCTCTCTCTCTCTCTCTCTCTCTCTCTCTCTCTCTCTCTCTCTCTCTCTCTCTCTCTCTCTCTCATAAGGTGAACGGCCTCGAGCTCTTGTCATGCCAGCGGCTAAGAGTTGAGCTCGTCTCGCACTGGGTTGGCGTGGCGGCGAGGGCGGATGTAAGGCAGGGTTGGTATTCTCAGACGCTCAAAGGCCAAGGAGATAATTCGGGTTTTAATGTGATTTTTTTTGGTTCATGGCACAGAAGAAGGATCCAACTACCACCAGGGCCATAAAACTACTCCTGGAAGTGCCCACTACTCTTGGGAAAGCCTTGCTTAAGAATATGCCCCCAGTTCGACACTCCAACACAGTCATTGTTAGCGCCAAAACCAAGCTATTTTCTCCACAATGATCCGTTATTTAAAGATTTAAAGATTACCTGGGTTTTTTTTTAAGTTTCCTTTTTACATCAACGCCAAAGACTAGACAAAGAATTTTCGTGTTTTGTGTTTGGCTGGGGACTTACCAACTTGCTATTGTATTGGACTGTAAAACTGTCCCTCTAGGCTCTGATCAGGCGTCTTTGGCCCACATTCTCAAACATTTGATAAGGCTTTTGCAGAGGTTGTGTTCGCATTTCCATGGGTAGTGTTATGCACTTTATTGATAGTCGACGAAAGCTTTACCATCAGTATGAAATGCTGTTTTTCTGCAATAATTGTAGTCGTTTCTGAACATAAATATGGCGTTGGAAGCAACGAAAATTGAAGTCGTATATAAAATAGCTGTGTTTTCATAAGATTTAAGTAATTTTAAAAGCGTAGAAAAACCTTCAAATGATGAACACTAAAGTCGTTTAAAAGAAGCTGGGTGGCAAGCTGTGTTTTCTATGGTGTTATCGTTGCTAGAAATATAAAGTCTTTGAAATGATTAACAAAGTAATCATATGAAAGCTGTTTTCTAATTTTAGGAGAATCTTTGTTTAAGCATGAAAGACCTGCCAGATGGGCCTGAGCTAACAGGAAGTGAACGTTGAGGAAAAGAAAAGTAGGAAAAAGAATGCTGAAGCTTTCCAGATGATTTACAGTGGAAGTCGAGTAAAAAAGCAGTCTTATTTTCATGGTTTCAGTCATTTAAAGCATGATGGACTCTACAAATGGACCTAGAACTCACAAATCAGAATCAAGTCAACCACAAGGAAAAAATAAGAAAAACAAGTTCAGTGCTCTGTATTCTCATTAGTGGAGAGGGCAGACGCGTCCACAACAACCTCAAGTATGTAGCCAAGGGGAACTGACAGGAGGGAAAAGGGGGGAGGCAGGGAGAGAGGAAGGAGGCAGAGAACAACCATATGTGTGTGTGTGTGTGTGTGTGTGTGTGTGTGCTGGGTCTGTCACTGACATATAGCTTTGGGGCAGTGACCCTTGATGTGTGTAGGCGTGAGGCGTTAAAGTTGAGATCAGAATGTCAGGAAAGAAGGAACAGGAAGGAGGGAAGGAAGAAAAGGAAACGAAGACAGGAAGAGTGGGACAGACAAGGAAGGAAGGAAAGGAGGAGGAAAGAAAAGGGAGGGAAAGGGAAAAGAGATAATGTTTGTGTGAAAGTTTGGGTTCTATACTGACAGGTTAGACAAAAAGTTCGTCAGAAATTACTAATAACCAACAAACTAACAACACTGAAAGCAAGCCTCTGACACAAGTTGACCTCTTTGGCCTCTTCAAGTCTTTTTAAAAGGGACAATTGTAGCAGCTTTTCTCATTTTTGGTAAGACTTTCGTAGATGTTTTGGTTGTGTTAGTATTTCCATGAGTAGTTTCATGAGCCTAGTAATAGTTTGACAAGGCTTCTGCACCATGAACGTAAAAATAAAACCCATGAGAACCCGACTCACCTCCTTTGTGGCCTTTGAAATATTGACTGTGAGAGGCGAAAGCGTTTGGTAAAGGTTGTAGGCATTTCCATGGGTAGTTTTATGGGCTTAGTGATAGTGTGACAAGGCGTTTGCACCATGAACGTGAAAAAACGCGAGAACCCGACTAATCTCCTTTGTGGCCTTGGGAAGTTTGTTGCAGCTGAGAATACACGCCTCAAACGTCAATACCCACATGACCAGCAATCCACGGCCAGGCAGAGGGGAGTGAATGCGTCAGTGTGTCAGTAAAGGAATCCAGTGCAACCGTCGCCAGGCTGATCCGACACCCACGTCGGATCAGGTGTTCTAAATATTAGTTCGTGCCGAGCAGTGAACCTTCCAGCCTGACTCACCACAATGCTGAAGCTGAAGCTGTGGATAGGTAGCGCACGCACGAACACTTGAAACGAGGAGAAACAGGGCGGAGGGCAATCTAAGAGAGACAGGAAGGGAAGGAAAAAGGGAGAAGGGGAAGGAAATTAAGAAGGGAGGAAGAAGAGAGAGGGAAAGGATCACTGTTGCAATGGGAAGGAAAACGTAACGAAGGACAAGCTAATAGACAAATGAAGGGTTATGAAAGGAAGGGATGGGAGGGAAGGGAAGGCAAGGGGAGGAGGGATGGTAAAAAGGAAGGAGGGAGAGGAAGGGACAGGAAAGGAAGATTAGAGGGAAGGAAGGGGAAGAAAGGAGAGATAGGAAGGGTCGGGGAAGGAGCGGTAAGAAAGGAGTAAAAGGAGAAAGAGGAATGAACAGGGAAAAGGGAGGAGGAGAGAGACGCGAGGGAAAGGAAGGAGAGGCACGTCAAGGAAGAGGAAAGGAGAGGGAAGTAAGTAAGAAGGGAAGATACAGAAAAGGAGGAGGAGGAGAAGGAGGAAAGGAAGGAACTGGGGAAGAAGGGAGGAGAAAAGGAAGGGGATAGACAGAAAAGGGGAGAAAATAAGGATGGGAAGGAAAGAAAGGAAGAAGCGGGGAAGAAGGAGGAAAGAAAAGGGAAGAGACAGGTAAGGAGGGAAAAGAAGGGATGGAAAGGAGGAAGGGTAAGGGAAAGAAGGGAGGTGAAGGAGTAAGGGAAGAGACATGCAAGGGAAGGAGGGAAAAGAAGGGATGGGAAGAAGGAAGAAGTAGAAGGAAAGTGGACAAAGAAAAGAAGAGGGGAAGGGGGAATAAGGGGAAGGAGAACACACTTGCAGCCGCGTGTTCCTCGAGGGGCTCAACAGAGGGAGAAGAATGGAAACAGCGGACTAGGAAGTGGACGAAGGACTTGTTACACCACGACTAAAAAAAGGTGATCTGCATTTCAACGAGTGAGGGCAGCATCAGAGAGCGAGGATATGACACGAGTCACGCTTGTTGAGAAGGAAGGGAACGCAAGGACTGTGGGAGGATGAGAAATGGCTGACAAAATTAGGGAAGGGAAGGGAAGGGAAAGAGTTAGGGGAGTGGACAGGGAGGGTATGGGACGTGGGAGAAGGAAGGAAGGGATTTGGAAAGGGTGAAAGGGAGAAGGGACAGGGTAGGAAGGAAGGAAGAGAAGGAAGGAAAGAGAAGAAAGGAAGGGAAGGAGAAGGAAAGGAAGGTTTGAGGAGAATGGTATGGGAAAGGACGAGGAAGAAAGTAGGAGAAGGGAAGGTAGAGGCACGGAGAAGGAGGAGGAAGGAAGGGAAGAAGGGAAGGAAGAAGGAAGGGTGAGAGAGAGAGATTAAAGGCCATCGCTTGCAGCGACCGCCCTGCATCACCAGCAATTGGAAGTACCAGAGCGCTGCGCAGAAACTCAGGTCATTGGGCCTTACTCTTAAATATTTCGGCCCCAAGCACACTCATTTGACAAGGCTTTCGTAGGAGTTTGGGAGTTCCTAGAAGTACGTTTATGACCTCGGTAGTAGTTTGATCCTTCTTCTTTACCATGAACGTTAAGAACACTCATGAAAACCTGGACTAATCTCCTTTTGGGCCTTTGTGAACAGTTGCTGTAAGGGGTGGAAGCGTCTGAGGTCATATTCTTAAGCTTTCGATACCACAGCACACACATTTGACAAGACTTTCGGAGTGTTTGGGACATATCTAGAGGTACGTTTATGACCCTGGTGGTAGTCCAATTCTTCCACTGTGCCATGAACGTAAAATACACTCATGCAGATCCTGTTAATCTCCTTTTGGGCCTTTGTAAACAGTTGACGTGAGAGGGCGTGAGGTGGAAGCGTCTGAAAATACCAACCAAACACCTGTCCCTCTCCTTTAGGCCGCCGCTGCCGCTGCTGCTGGAAATGGTCGTGTTAGTGCAGGACAGCGACCCGGGTGACCGATCGGCAGGCGGGTCATTCGTCATGGGAGATAGACGGATCCGCTGTGCCCGCTAGATGAAACACTTTGATTGGTTAGTCGTTTGCCAGGAAGCCTTCACTCTCGCCCTTGCTCTTTCGTTGTCACCTAAAGCGTTATGGGGCAAGAAATGAAGGTAAACCGTAAACACCATATATTAAAGGATACTGTAGAGGTCGTTAATTTGGTTAGTCGTTTGCCAGGAAGCATTCACCCTCGTCACTGCCCTTTCCTCGTCTCCTAAAGTGCTATGGCGTAAGAAATAAAGAAGAATTGTTAGCGACGTATAGAAAAAGATTAAAGCAGAGGTCATTGGTTTGGTTAGTCGTTTCCCAGGAAGCCTTCGCCCTCGCCCTTGCCTCTTAACCTAAAGCGTTATGGGGTAAGAAATGAAGGTAAACCGTAAGCCGCATATAAAAGGTTACAGCAGAGGCCGTTGATTTGGTTAGTTGTTTACCAGGAGCCTCCACCCTCGCCCTTGCCCTTTTCTTCTCCCCCTAAATGTTCTGGGTTAAGAAATAAAGATGAACCGTGAGCAATATATAGGAAAGATTACAGCAGAGGTCATTGATTGGGTTAGTTGTTTGCCAGGAACCATTCACCCTCGCCCTTGCCCTTTTCTTCTCGCCCTAAATGTTCTGGGTTTAGAAATAAAGATGAACCGTGAGCAGCATATAAAAAAGATTACAGCAGAGGTCATTGATTGGGTTAGTTGTTTCTTATTTATTTTATTTATTTATTTATTTACAGGAAGGGAGTCAACTCAAGGGCAACAAAAAAGTGTAGAAAAAAGCCCGCTAATCGCTGCTCCACCCCCGCCCTTGCCCTTTCGTGACCATCAAAATATTATGTAAGGTAGTAAAGTTGAGAGCATCCGCTATAGCTGCGCGTGGCCTCGGTGCTCATCTCCGTCGCATTAGCCTTTGAGCCTGTGGTGGGTGAGGAAATATTATGTGGTGAGGAAAAATGGACAACCCTGAACTTAAACGACGTAGAAGATAAGAACAAGGACCATTTATCTGTTTATTCACATACCATTGTCCAGGAAGCCTTTGCCTCGCCCTTGGCCTTCCTCGTCACCTAAAATGGGATGTGGGTGGGACAAGAAAATTATAACGTGTAATCAACGGGAAACATAACAGCCGAGGCCACTCCAGTCACGACTATTCATAAACTATCAGCATCATGGCGGCATTATAACCTTTCCAGACACAGAGATAAAATTTCTAACCGAGGAGTATTTTTTCTTTTCTTTTTCTTCTTTTTGCTTGCTTGGCTGATGCTGCCCACGGAGCCCATCTTTGATCCTCTTTAGAGCAAGCATCGAGTCTGGGTTGATAGCTCCCTCTAACCGCTCAGCCACCGCCTTTGTACCCTTCAGTAGATGTCTATTATCAAATGTCACACGGCCGCACTTCTGTCAAGCGTTGCTCTTCTATTCTAAGACACCGGTGAAAGCACAGAGAAGGGGAGGAGGAGAGGAAACTGAGGCGAGGGTTGGATGTTAAGAGATCAGAAGAGTTCAGACGAAAGAATTGGCGGTTCGAGGAAAGGAAGGGGAGATGGAGGTGAAGGAACAAGAGCTGGGACTGGCCATTGAAGACAGGACGGAGGGTGAGCAGAGAGGTGGCGGAATACAGTGTGGGAGGCAGTAGGACGGAGAGATAGAGAGGCCGGAAAAGAGGAAAGTGCAGCGAGGAAGGAAGGTGAACTAGAAGTGAAGGAACTAGAGCTGGGACTGACCATTGGAGACAGGACGGAGGGTGAGCAGAGAGGTGGCGGAATAAAGTGTGGGAGGCGGTAGGACGGAGAGACAGGAGGCCGGAAAAAGAGGAAAGTGCAGCGAGGTAAGGAAGGGGAACTGGAGGTGAAGGAACAAGAGCTGGGACTGATCATTGGAGGCAGAACGGAGGGTAAGCAAAGAGGCAGTAAGGAGGAGAGGTAGAAGAGGGTAGAAAAAAAAAGGAAAGGAAAGGGACGTGAGCGATGAGGGCAGTAGAGGACCCAAGGGAGGAGTTGCCAAATGCGGGTGCCTGCTGTGTAGTGCCGAAGGGAAACGGAGATAAGGCAAAGGAGTGACTCAAGTATTTCGAGGCTGACATATCCTCACACACATAGTAAGGCTTTCGTGGGAGTTGTGTTAGTAGTTTTAGGGAGTTAACAAGGCTTCCGCACTATGTATGGGGGAAAAATGCCTGTCTTCTCAAACATTTCGGGGCTTACACACTCACATTTGGCAAGACTTTCGTGGAGGTTGTGTTAGTAGTATTTCCATGGGTAGTATTATGAGCCTGGTGATAGTTTGACAAGGCTACTGTACCATAAGATTGAAAAAAAAGCCAATAGTCTCAAACATTTCACGATTCACACATTAGATAACACTTTGGTAGAGGTCACGTTAGTAGTATTTCCATGGGTAGTTTTATGAGCCTAGTGAGAGTTTGCCAAGGCTTCTGGACCATGAACGTGAAGAAACACTCATGAGAACCCGACTAATCTCCTTTGTAGCCTTTGGAAATAGTTGTGAGAGCTGAAAGAATCTGAGAGTGAGTGAGTTTGAGATTGAAAAAAAATGCTGATAAAAGGTAGATAGATAAATAGAACAGAGGACCGTAACTATAGAAGAGAATACACTGAAAACGGATACACCGAGAAGGGAGAAGTGGGCCGAGGAGGGGAAGGGGAAGGAGGAATCAGAGACTTAGTAAAGAGAAGCTGGGGAGACTAAATAGCTTGCCTGTGAGGAAAAATAAAAACCCGGGACCAAAACCGTAGAGCAGAGGGTGAATGGAGACGATGGAAAGGATGAGGATGAGGGTGGATGTGTGGGTAGAGGAGAGAAGGATGAGAAGGGGAAGAACGAGTCAGAGGTTATATAAGGAAAGGAGTTAAGTTAGGTAAGGTGTTAGGTAAGGTTAGGTAAGGTTAGGTTGGCCCGCTCGCCTGCTTGCTAGATTAGGTTAAGGTAGGTTAGGTTAGGATAGGTGTTAGGTTAGGTATAGAATCGTCCCCCTCACATCCTCAACCTTCCTGCTCTCTCTCCCTCTTTTTCCTGTTAAAAGAAATGTGCTGAGACTAAAATTATCAAGAGGTGAGTAAATGTAAAGAAGGAAATGGATGAGGATAAAGGGGATGGGAAGGGAAAAGAATGAGTTAGAGGTTACATAAGGGAAGGAGGTTAAGAATGAATGACCTCCTGTTGAAAAAATGTGATGATAGTAAAATTATCAAGAAGTGTAGTAAATATAGAAAGGAAATGGATGAGGATGACGGGGATGGGAAGGGGAAGAATGAGTTAGAGTTTACATTAGGAAGGAAGGTTAAGGATGAATGACCTGTTAAAAAAATGGGATGAGAGTAACATTATGGAGAGATTAGGAATTATAGAAAAGAAAATGGATGAGGATTATGGGGATGGGAAGGGGAAGGAATGAGTTAGAGGTTACATAAGGAACGGAGGTTAAGAATGAATGACCTGTTAAAGTAAATTGGCTTAGAGTGACATTACGGAGAGGTTAGGAAATGCAGAAAAGGCGATGGATGAGGGAGAGATAGGACATGTATGGAAGAGGGCTTGGGTGAAGGGAAGGAGGAATTACAGATTAGCGAAGGGGGGAGAATGAATGCCAAAGAGGGTAGGAAATGTAGGGGATATTGCTGAGGATAGGAAGGGTTATGCTGGAAAAGAGGAGAGATGGGTGAGGAAGGGAAGCAGGAGGAATTAGAACTTAGGGAAGGAAAGAGAAGGGAATGTTAGGAATGAATGACCAGAGAGAGAAAAAAAATGTGATAAAAGTAGAAATCTCAGGTGGGTAGAAAATGTAGAAAAGGAAATTGAATGAGGAGGAAAGTGACTGAAAGGGAAAGGGGAATGTGAGTTTAAGAAAAGGAGAGGAAAGTGGAGAGAACAAGATGCGATGAAAGTAAAAATATAAAAACTGAAGGAAATGAAGAAAAGAAAATGGGATAGGATGAAGAGGACAAGTGGATAAAGGAGGAGGAGGAGGAGGAGAAGGAGGAATCAGAGTAGGGAAAAGAAGGGAAGGGAAAAGGTGAAGAAAGAGCATCACGGAGTCTAGTGGGCGGGTGGGTGAGGAGGTGGGTGGGTGGGCAGGGAGCGAGGAAAGGGAAGGAGTAATCAGAGCTAAGAGAAAGGAAGGCGGAGAAATGGCATCACGGAGACGAGTGGTCGGGCAGAGGAGGTGAGTAGTGGGGGTGGTGGGTGGGGTTGTTGGTGGGTAGGTAAGGGAGAGGAAGGGGAGGCACCAACAAGAGCCAAGCGAAGGGAGGAGGAGAAGAAACGGCATCACGAAGAAGAGAGGGAGAGTGGGAGGGTAGTTTGGGTCGGTAAGTGGGTGGTAGATGGGGTGTTAGATGGGTGGTGGCGGGGTTAGTGGGTGTTGGGTGAGTGAGGGAAGAGAAAGGACTGGCATCGGGAACTGAAAACGATATAGAAGAAGAAGAAAAAAAAAGAAGAAGAATTAAAAAAAGAAAAAGAAGAAGAAAGTGAAGAAGAAGAAGAAGAAAAGAAGAAGCAGAAGAAGAAAAGAAGAGAAGGAAGAAGAAAGGAAAGTTAAATAAAGGTTTGGGAGAAGAGAAACAGGAGAGAAGGAAGAGAGGAGAAGGAGAAGAGGGTGCAGGAGAAGAACGAGAAGGAACTGCAGAACATGTGGAGGAGTCTGATAAGGAGGAGAAAAAAGAATAGGAGGAGGAGGAGGAGGAGGAGGAGGAGGACGTAGAATGGAAAAAAAGGAGAAGGATTAATCAGAGTTAAGGAAGGAAAGGGAATGGAAGGGAAGGTGGAGAGTCAGAGTTGTGGGGGGGTGTAAATGGGTGGATGGGTAGTGGAGGGGGTAGAGAGGGTGGGAGGTGGGCGGGTGGCGGGGGGGGGGGGGCAGCGGGGGGAGGCAGCGGGGGGCAGGCAGCCAGGCAGGCAGGCAGAGACACCGTGCAGGTGGAGCAAGACGGTCTCCGGCAGCCTCACGTCACTGACTATTTTAAACCTTTTTTACGTCTTGGCCTATTGCGCCGGTAGGCCTCTTCCGGTGGATCCTGATGGGCGGTCCAAGGCTTCTTCCCGGTGGGTCCTGATGGTCGGCCCAGCCCGTCCTGGCGCTGGCGAGTGTTTATAGTGGCGCCATCTTGCATTGGCTCATGCTGCCCTCCCGGAGCTCATCTTTAATCCTAGAATCTAGAATCCGGGTTGATGGGTGGTCTTCTGGACAGCATGTGGGTAGTTTTAAGCCACTCGGCGGCGGCTGAAAAATCCCAGCTTGGTGGCACCGGTCGGGGATTGAACTCGCGGCAGTCTCTCTATCCGTTCAGCCACCGCCTCCCCTGAAACTGTTCTGCTTACCGTCTCTCTCTCTCTCTCTCTCTCTCTCTCTCTCTCTCTCTCTCTCTCTCTCTCTCTCTCTCTCTGGAATATATTAGATTATGTTAGGTTAAGTGAGGATAGGTTAAGGTAGGTTAGGTAAGGTAAAGCTAGGTTAAGATAGGTTAGCTTAGGTAAGGCTCGGCAATGTTAGGTTAGGTTAGGGAAGGCTCGGTGCTAGGTGAGGTTAGGTAAGGTTAGGAAAGCTAGGTAAGGTTAGATGTAGTTAAGTAAGGCTAGGATAAGCTAGGTTAGGTTAGGTTAGGAAAGTTAGGTAAGGTTAGATGTGTTTAAGTAAGGCTAGGATAAGCTAGGTTAGGTTAGGTTAGGAAAGTTAGGTAAGGTTAGATGTGTTAAGTAAGGCTAGGATAAGCTAGGTTAGGTAAGGTTAGGAAAGTTAGGTAAGGTTAAATGTGTTAAGTAAGGCTAGGATAAACTAGGTTAGGTAAGGTTAGGAAAGTTAGGTAAGGTTAGATGTGGTTAAGTAAGGCTAGGATAAGCTAGGTTAGGTTAGGTTAAGCGAAGGCGTCCCTCTTACACCCTTACCCTCTCCCTCTCTCTCCCTCTTGCCCTCTCGTTAAGATAAATTAGGTTAAGTTAGGTTAGGTAAGTCGTCCCTCTCACCCTCTCCCTCTCTCTCGCCCTTGCCCTGTCGCTAAGATAGATTAGGTTAAGTTAGGTCAGGTCAGGTAAAGCAGAGTTAAGTTAGGTCTTCGTGCGTTCCTCTGGACTTGTCCCTCTCACACCCTCCCCCTCGCCCTCTCCCTTCTTTGCCCAGACATTAGACCTTTCAAATTTAATCAGATAAATTAGGTTCTAATAACGTCAAGGGAGGAAGGAAGGCAGGGAGGGCGCAGCAGAAAGCAAAGGAGAGGAATGGCAGGGGGAGGAAATGAGACAGGGTTGGTGAGGTAGGGTTAAAGAATGGAAGCAGAGGAATGGCAGGGGGAGGAAGTGAGATAGGGTTGGTGAGGTAGGGTTAACGAATGGAAGCAGAGGAATGGCAGGGGGGCGGAAGGATGACAGGGAAGGGTGCAGCAGGGAAGGAAAACAGAGGAATGGAAGGGAAGGAAGGAATCCAGGGAGGGCGTGGCAGGGGAAAGAAAGAAGGAGGCCAAGGAATGGCAAGGGAAGGAAGGCAGAGACAGGGTGGCGAGGGAAGGGACACAGAGGAATGGCACGCACGTCACACGCTACTGCTTCTTGTGGGGCAGCCGCCTCCGACTTCCTGATTGTCACCGGCAAATTTAATCCTTATTAGCAACCAATCACTCCTAATGGAGAACGACAAGTAACACTACCATTTTATAATTACAATTAAATTACAAATTACAAAAGACATTAATTAATTATAATTACAATTACTTACTATAATTGCATTTTCAATTACAATTACAATTAAAATTACACAAAAAATGTAATTAATTACATTTCAATTAAATTACAATTACAATTACTCCAACCCTGGTAGGAAGGGGTAAGGTGTGGGTTGCATGGGACGGGAAGCAATGGGAGGCCAGGGAGCGGAAGTGGAGGGATGGGGGTTCAGGGAAGGGAAGGAAGCAGAGGCATGGCAGGGAATTATAACAAGTCACACATTGTGTGGACGCCGCTTTAGAGGGAAGAAAACATGTCCTTTCATGGATCTCAATAACATGCGCGAGAAGATAATTATATGTTATGTTATGTTCACATTACTGTTGCAGATTCGCGGCAATATGATGCTGAAGTTTCCGCGGGAGACGATGGCGGCCGCAGTTTTCTTAATATCAAGTGACAATGTCAGGAAACAGGGGGAGTGAGGCGCGTGAAGTCGTCAGAGTTCAACAGCAGGTGTCACCCAGGTCTTGGGTGCCACCAGCTCTAGACTCGGGGGGGTGCAATGTCAACTCCAGGCTACCTAAATCCGCCAATGCCAAACCGAGGTGACGTGTTGAATCGGCGCCCTTATGATAGCACGAGAGCCCTGATGGCCTGCCCCCAACGCAGCATCTACCGCTTCCTTGGCGTGGCCGAGGACGCGCCCTTCGCCGAGGTGAAGAAGGCCTACCACAAGGCGGCCCTGCGGCTTCACCCCGACAAAAACCCGGACAATATTAAGGCTGCCACCAAGCAGTTCCAGGCGCTACAGTCTGCCTTCAGGGTGCTGAAGGAGCGGGAGGAGAGGGGCCTGCCGCGGAAGAAGGGGGGTTGCGGGAAGCCTGGGTGCACCAAGTGCTTCAGGAGGAAAGCTCAGCGGGACGAGGGCGTGCAGGAGGCACCTCGGAAAGAAGAAGTCGTCGAAGAAAGGGGCTGCAGGAAGTCGGATGCACCAAGTGTTTCAGGAAGGAAGGGGTCAGAGCGAGGCCCCGCCGAGAGAGAAAAAGAAGCAAAGAAGGAGCCAAGAAGCGCCCCAAGGGAGCGCGGAGACAATTTGAGCAGGAAAAGCGGCGAGCCGATCGGAAGTACTGGAGACATCGCCGCCGCAAGGAAGAGGAGGAGGAGGAGCGTCGCTGGCTGGAGGAGGAGGAGGAGAGGATGGAGCAGGAGAGGAGTACAGACAGATGCTGTACGAGCAGGAGAGGAGAGGCAGGAACAGGAACGGATCCGTCAGCAGTAGGAGTGGAAGATGTTTTTTTAACACCTGGACCGACTGCTGCGAGAGAAAGATGTTGAGGAGAAAAAGAGGCGGGCGAGGTAGAGAGGGAGGACAGAAAGGAGGCCAAACTGAGACGTGAAGAGGAGAAGTGGGAGCAGTATCTTGAACTGCGAGCCAGCTGGCTGGGAGAGAGGCCGGGGAGAACATGGCGGAGGTCAGGGCGCAGTTTCTCATGCCAAAGAGACGGTGAGGCGGGATGCCGAGAGGATCAAGCAACAGGAGGAAAGGATGTATAAAGAGACCGGCTGGCCGCTTGAGCAGTTTGTTAGGCCTATTCTACCGAGGGTGAAGCGAGCGAGGGAAGGGGAGGAGCAGTCGGCGCCAGAAGCGAAGAGTGCCAAAACGATGCACTAAGCACCTCACCCGCCCTGCCCGGCAGCGCTATGGCCTTGAAAAAAGAAAAGTAAAACAAGTAAAAAAAAAAAAAAAAAAAAAAACAAAAAAAAAAAAAAAAAATATAGGACCAAAAAAAAATGTGTGCAAGGTTTTACAACTTGGTTAAGTTTCAGTTCTGTTTAACTTTAATCTAAATAAGGATTTAAGTTTAACGTTGAAAAAGGAGCAAGAATTCCACTCACAACAGTCGTCCGGCGCTTGAAGAAAATCTTGTAAAATGCAGAAAAAAACGTTGCCAACTGCACAGACAATAGGACTGTGTGAGTGTGTGTGTGTGTGTGTGTGTGTTTGGGAGAAGGGGGAAGACCACAACAACGGAAGGGTATAAAAAAAAAAGTAATGGGAAGGGATGAAGACCCTGGCTTAGTGGCCCGGATTCCATGTAGCTACACCCTGGCTTTATTGTCTGGGTGGGATGCTGACCTTGGCTTAACTGCCTGGGTGGGATGCTGACCTTGGCTTAACTGCCTGGGTGGGATGCTGACCTTGGCTTAACTGCCTGGGTGGGATGCTGACCTTGGCTTAACTGCCTGGGTGGGATGCTGACCTTGGCTTAACTGCCTGGGTGGGATGCTGACCTTGGCTTAACTGCCTGGGTGGGATGCTGACCTTGGCTTAACTGCCTGGGTGGGATGCTGACCCTGGCTTAACTGCCTGGGTGGGATGCTGACCTTGGCTTAACTGTCTGGGTGGGATGCTGACCTTGGCTTAACTGCCTGGGTAGGATGCTGACCCTGGCTTAACTGCCTGGGTGGGATGCTGACCTTGGCTTAACTGTCTGGGTGGGATGCTGACCTTGGCTTAACTGCCTGGGTGGGATGCTGACCTTGGCTTAACTGCCTGGGTGGGATGCTGACCTTGGCTTAACTGCCTGGGTGGGATGCTGACCCTGGCTTAACTGCCTGGGTGGGATGCTGACCCTGGCTTAACTGTCTGGGTGGGATGCTGACCTTGGCTTAACTGCCTGGGTGGGATGCTGACCTTGGCTTAACTGCCTGGGTGGGATGCTGACCTTGGCTTAACTGCCTGGGTGGGATGCTGACCTTGGCTTAACTGCCTGGGTGGGATGCTGACCTTGGCTTAACTGCCTGAGTGGGATGATGACCCTGGCTTAACTGCCTGGGTGGGATGCTGACCTTGGCTTAACTGCCTGGGTGGGATGCTGACCCTGGCTTAACTGCCTGGGTGGGATGCTGACCCTGGCTTAACTGCCTGGGTGGGATGCTGACCTTGGCTTAACTGCCTGGGTGGGATGCTGACCTTGGCTTAACTGTCTGGGTGGGATGCTGACCATGATTAACTGCCTGGGTGGGATGCTGACCCTGGCTTAACTGCCTGGGTGGGATGCTGACCCTTGCTTAACTGCCTGGGTGGGATGCTGACCTTGGCTTAACTGCCTGGGTGGGGTGCTGACCCTGGCTTAACTGCCTGGGTGGGATGCTGACCTTGGCTTAACTGCCTGGGTGGGATGCTGACCCTGGCTTAACTGCCTGGGTGGGATGCTGACCTTGGCTTAACTGCCTGGGTGGGATGCTGACCCTGGCTCAACTGCCTGGGTGGGATGATGACCCTGGCTTAACTGCCTGGGTGGGATGATGACCCTGGCTCAACTGCCTGGGTGGGATGATGACCCTGGCTTAACTGCCTGGGTGGGATGCTGACCTTGGCTTAACTGCCTGGGTGGGATGATGACCCTGGCTCAACTGCCTGGGTGGGATGATGACCCTGGCTTAACTGCCTGGGTAGGATGCTGACCTTGGCTTAACTGCCTGGGTGGGATACTGACCCTGGCTTAACTGCCTGGGTGGGATGATGACCCTGGCTTAACTGCCTGGGTGGGATGATGACCCTGGCTCAACTGCCTGGGTGGGATGATGACCCTGGCTTAACTGCCTGGGTGGGATGATGACCCTGGCTTAACTGCCTGGGTGGGATGATGACCATGGCTAAACTGCCTGGGTGGGATGATGACCCTGGCTCAACTGCCTGGGTGGGATGATGACCCTGGCTCAACTGCCTGGGAGGGATGATGACCCTGGCTCAACTGCCTGGGTGGGATGATGACCCTGGCTCAACTGCCTGGGTGGGATGATGACCCTGGCTCAACTGCCTGGGTGGGATGATGACCCTGGCTCAACTGCCTGGGTGGGATGCTGACCTTGGCTTAACTGCCTGGGTAGGATGCTGACCTTGGCTTAACTGCCTGGGTGGGATGCTGACCTTGGCTTAACTGCCTGGGTGGGATGCTGACCTTGGCTTAACTGCCTGGGTAGGATGCTGACCTTGGCTTAACTGCCTGGGTGGGATGCTGACCTTGGCTTAACTGCCTGGGTGGGATGCTGACCTTGGCTTAACTGCCTGGGTGGGATGATGACCCTGGCTAAACTGCCTGGATGGGATGATGAACCTGGCTTAACTGCCTGGGTGGGATGCTGACCGTGGCTTAACTGCCTGGGTGGGATGCTGACCTTGGCTTAACTGCCTGGGTGGGATGCTGACCCTGGCTTAACTGCCTGGGTGGGATGCTGACCCTGGCTTAACTGCCTGGGTGGGATGATGACCCTGGCTTAACTGCCTGGGTGGGATGATGACCTGGCAACTGCCTGGGTGGGATGCTGACCCTGGCTTAACTGCCTGGGTGGGATGATGACCCTGGCTTAACTGCCTGGGTGGGATGATGACCCTGGCTCAACTGCCTGGGTGGGATGATGACCCTGGCTCAACTGCCTGGGTGGGATGATGACCCTGGCTTAACTGCCTGGGTGGGATGATGACCGTGGCTGAACTGGCTGGGTGGGATGCTGCCCCTGGCTTAACTGCCTGGGTGGGATGATGACCCTGGCTCAACTGCCTGGGTGGGATGATGACCCTGGCTTAACTGCCTGGGTAGGAGGCTGACCTTGGCTTAACTGTCTGGGTGGGATGCTGACCTTGGCTTAACTGCCTGGGTGGGATGCTGACCCTGGCTTAACTGCCTGGGTGGGATGCTGACCCTGGCTTAACTGCCTGGGTGGGATGCTGACCCTGGCTTAACTGCCTGGGTGGGATGCTGACCCTGGCTTAACTGCCTGGGTGGGATGCTGACCCTGGCTTAACTGCCTGGGTGGGATGCTGACCCTGGCTTAACTGCCTGGGTGGGATGCTGACCCTGGCTTAACTTCCTGGGTGGGATGCTGACCCTGGCTTAACTGCCTGGGTGGGATGCTGACCCTGGCTTAACTGCCTGGGAGGGATGCTGACCCTGGCTTAACTCCCTGGGTGGGATGCTGACCCTGGCTTAACTGCCTGGGTTTTTTTTTTTTTTTTTTTTTTTTACAGCAAAGGAGACAGTTCAAGGGCACACAAAAAGCAAACATTAATAAAAAAAAAGCCCGCTACTCACTGCTCCTAAAAAGAATCCAAAGAGGTGGCCGAAAGATAGGTCAGTTTTGGGAGGAGAGGTGTCCTGATACCCTCCTCTTGAAAGAGTTTAAGTCGTAGGCAGGAGGAAATACAGATGAAGGAAGATTGTTCCAGAGTTTACCAGCGTGAGGGATGAAAGAGTGAAGATGCTGGTTAACTCTTGCATAAGGGGTTTGGACAGTATAGGGATGAGCATGAGTAGAAAGTCGAGTGCAGCGGGGCCGCGGGAGGGGGGGAGGCATGCAGTTAGCAAGTTCAGAAGAGCAGTCAGCGTGGAAATATCGATAGAAGATAGAAAGAGAGGCAACATTGCGGCGGAATTTAAGAGGTAGAAGACTATCAGTATGAGGAGGAGAGCTGATGAGACGAAGAGCCTTAGCCTCCACTCTGTCCAGAAGGGCTGTGTGAGTGGAGCCCCCCCACACATGAGATGCATACTCCATACGAGGGCGGACAAGGCCCCTGTATATGGACAGCAACTGTGCAGGGGAGAAGAACTGGCGGAGACGGTACAAAACGCCCAGCCTCGAGGAAGCTGATTTAGTAAGAGATGAGATATGAAGTTTCCAGTTGAGATTTTGAGTTAAGGATAGACCGAGAATGTTTAGTGTTGAGGAAGGTGATAGCTGGGTGTTGTCAAAGAATAGGGGATAGTTGTTTGGAAGATTGTGTCGAGTGGATAGGTGGAGAAACTGTGTTTTTGAGGCGTTGAAGGACCCCAATCGGAAATAATAGTAAGGTCTGAGGCTAAGCGTTCTGCAGTCTCCAGCCTTGAGTCGTTAAGTTCCTGAAGGGTGGGTCTTCTATTAAAAGAAGTTGAATAATGCAGAGTGGAATCATCGGCGTAGGAATGGATAGGACAGTTCGTTTTGGAAAGAAGATCATCAATGAACAACAGAAAAAGAGTGGGAGATAGGACAGAACCCTGTGGGACACCACTGTTAATAGATTTAGGAGAAGAACAGTGACCGTCTACCACGGCAGAAATAGAACGGTCAGAAAGGAAACTGGAGATAAAGGTACAGAGAGAAGGATAGAAACCGTAGGAGGGTAGTTTAGAAAGCAAAGATTTGTGCCAGACCCTATCAAAAGCTTTTGATATGTCCAGCGCAATAGCAAAAGTTTCACCGAAACGGCTAAGAGAGGATGACCAAGAGTCAGTTAAGAAGGCTAGGAGATCACCAGTAGAACGCCCTTGCGGAACCCATACTGGCGATCAGATAGAAGGTCAGAAGTGGAAAGGTGCTTTTGAATCTTCCGGTTAAGGATTGATTCAAAAGCTTTAGATAGACAAGAAAGTAAAGCAATAGGACGGTAGTTTGAGGGATTGGAGTGGTCACCCTTCTTAGGTACAGGCTGTATGAAGGCATACTTCCAGCAAGAAGGAAAGGTAGATGTTGACAGGCAGAGGCGAAAGAGTTTGACCAGGCAGGGTGACAGCACGGAGGCACAGTTTTTAAGGACAATAGGAGGCACTCCATCAGGTCCATTAGCCTTCTGAGGATTGAGGCCAGAGAGGGCATAGAAAACATCATTTTGAAGAATCTTTATAACAGGCATAAAGGAGTCCGAGGGGGGATGAGTAGGAGGAATATGCCCAGAATCGTCCAGAGTGGAGTTTTTAGAAAAAGTTTGAGAGAAGAGTTCAGCCTTAGAGATAGATGAGACGGCAGTGTTGCCGTCAGGACTGAGGAGTGGAGGGAAAGATGAAGAAGTGAAGTTGGAGGAGATGTTTTTGGCTAGATGCAAGAAGTCACGGGAAGAGTTAGAGAAAGCAAGGTTTTGACATTTTCTATTAATGAAAGAATTTTTGGTTAGTCGGAGAAAAGATTTGGCACGATTTCGGGCAGAAATGTAAAGTTCATAATTAGCATTAGTTTGAAGGCTCTGGTACCTTTTGTGAGCTACCTCTCTATCATTGACAGCACGAGAACAAGCGTGATTAAACCAAGGCTTGTTTGCGTGAGGAGTAGAGAAAGAACGAGGAATGTATGCCTCCATTCCAGAGACAATCACCTCTGTGATGCGCTGAGCACACACAGAGGGGCTCTATCCTGGAAGCAATAATCATTCCACGGGAAATCGGAAAAGTACATCCTCAGGTCGTCCCACCGAGCTGAAGCAAAATGCCAGAAGCATCGCCTCTTCGGTGGGTCCAGAGGGTGTACAGGAGCGATAGGACAGGATGCAGAAATAAGATTGTGATCGGAGGAGCCCAACGGAGAGAACAGTTTGACAGAATAAGCAGAAGGGTTTGAGGTAAGGAAGAGGTCTAGAATGTTGGGCCGATCTCCAAGACGGTCAGGAATACGTGTAGGGTGCTGGACCAACTGCTCTAGGTCGTTGAGGATAGCAAAGTTGTAGGCTTGTTCACCAGGATGGTCAGTGAAAGAGGATGAAAGCCAAAGCTGGTGGTGAACATTGAAATCTCCTAGGATGGAGATCTCAGCGAAGGGAGAGTGGGTCAAGATGTGCTCCACTTTAGAATTCAAATAGTCAAAGAATTTTACATAGTTGGTAGAGTTAGGTGAGAGATAAACAGCACAGATGTATTTAGTAATAGAATGACAGTGAAGTCTTAACCAGATGGTGGAAAATTCAGAAGAGTCAAGGTCGTGGGCACGAGAGCAAGTGATGTCGTTGCGCACGTAGGCGCAACATCCAGCTTTGGATTGAAATTTAGGATAGAGATAGTAGGAGGGAACAGAGTAGAGATTGCTGGGTGGGGTGCTGACCCTGGCTTAACTGCCTGGGTGGGATGCTGACCTTGGCTTAACTGCCTGGGTGTTGTGCTGACCCTGGCTTAACTGCCTGGGTGGGATGCTGACCCTGGCTTAACTGCCTGGGTGGGATGCTGACCCTGCCTTAACTGCCTGGGTGTTGTGCTGACCCTGGCTTAACTGCCTGGGTGGGATGCTGACCCTGGCTTAACTGCCTGGGTGGGATGCTGACCCTGGCTTAACTGCCTGGGTGGGATGCTGACCGTGGCTTAACTGCCTGGGTGTTGTGCTGACCCTGGCTTAACTGCCTGGGTGGGATGATGACCCTGGCTTAACTGCCTGGGTGGGGTTCTGACCCTGGCTTAACTGCCTGGGTGGGATGCTGACCCTTGCTCAACTGCCTGGAAGGGATGCTGACCCTGGCTTAACTGCCTGGGTGGGATGCTGACCCTGGCTTAACTGCCTGAGTGGGATGCTAACCCTGGCTTAATTGCCTGGGTGGGATGCTGACCTTGGCTTAACTGCCTGGGTATTATGCTGACCCTGGCTTAACTGCCTTAGTGTGATGCTGACCTTGGCTTTACTGCCTGGGTAGGATGCTGACCCTGGCTTAATTGCCTGGGTGGGCTGCTGACCCTGGCTCAACTGCCTGGGTGGGATGCTGACCCTGGCTTAACTGCCTGGGTGGGATGCTGGCCTTGGCTTAACTGCCTGGGTGGGATACTGACCCTGGCTTAACTGCCTGGGTGGGATGCTGACCCTGGCTTAACTGCCTGGGTGGGATGCTGACCCTGCCTTAACTGCCTGGGTGTTGTGCTGACCCTGGCTTAACTGCCTGGGTGGGATGCTGACCCTGGCTTAACTGCCTGGGTGGGATGCTGACCCTGGCTTAACTGCCTGGGTGGGATGCTGACCCTGGCTTAACTGCCTGGGTGTTGTGCTGACCCTGGCTTAACTGCCTGGGTGGGATGATGACCCTGGCTTAACTGCCTGGGTGGGATGCTGACCCTGGCTTAACTGCCTGGGTGGGATGCTGACCCTTGCTCAACTGCCTGGAAGGGATGCTGACCCTGGCTTAACTGCCTGGGTGGGATGCTGACCCTGGCTTAACTGCCTGGGTGGGATGCTAACCCTGGCTTAATTGCCTGGGTGGGATGCTGACCTTGGCTTAACTGCCTGGGTATTATGCTGACCCTGGCTTAACTGCCTTAGTGTGATGCTGACCTTGGCTTTACTGCCTGGGTAGGATGCTGACCCTGGCTTAATTGCCTGGGTGGGATGCTGACCCTGGCTCAACTGCCTGGGTGGGATGCTGACCTACGCTTAACTGCCTGGGTGGGATGCTGGCCTTGGCTTAACTGCCTGGGTGGGATGCTGACCCTGGCTTAACTGCCTGGGTGGGATGCTGACCCTGGCTTAACTGTCTGGGTGGGATGCTGACCCTGACTCAATTGTCAGGGTCGGATTGTGACCCTGGCTCAATTGCCAGGGTGGGATGCTGACCTTGGCTTAATTGTCTGGGTGGGATGCTGACCCTGGCTTAATTGTCAGGGTGGGATGCTGACCCTAGCTTAATTGTCAGGGTGGGATGCTGACCCTGGCTTAATTGTTTGGGTGGGATGTTGACCTTGGCTTAATTGTCTGGGTGGGATGCTGACCTTGGTTTAATTGTCTGGGTGGGATGCTGACCCTGGCTTAATTGTCTGGGTGGGATGCTGACCTTGTCTTAATTGTCTGGGTGGGATGCTGACCCTGGCTTAATTGTCTGGGTGGGATGCTGACCTTGGCTTAATTGTCTGCTCGCTAGTTAAGATTGGGTTACGTTAGGTTAGGTTAGGCAAGGTAAGGTTAGGTTGAGTCGTCCCTCTTGCACTCCTTGCCTCGCACTGGCATTCCCTTTCTCTCGCTCCTACCTGCTCCCTATTATAGATAAGGTTATGTAAGGCTAGATAAAGCTAGGTTCGGTAAGACTAGTTAAAGTTAGAGTAGGTAAGACTAGGTGAGGTTAGGTTAGGTAAATCGTCCCTCTCACCCTCTCCCTCTCCTTCGCCCTTTTCCTCTCGCTAAGATAGACTCGTCCCCATCATGCCTCTTACCTCTCCTTCCCTTGTCTGCTCCCTCTCGCTAGGATATATTAGGTTAGATTATATTAGGTTAGGTATAAATCTAGGGTAAGCTGGGTTAGGTCTTCCTGTATTCCTCTAGACTCGCCCCTCTCTCACATCCTTCCCCTTCCCCTCCGTCGCCTTCTCTCGCCCTCGCCCTCTCGCTAAGATAGATTAGGTTAAGTTAGGTCAGGTAACGATAGTTAAGTTAGGTTAGGTCTTCATGCATTACTTTACACTATATTAAGTAAGGCTACGTTAGGTTAGGTTAGGTTCGGTTAGGGTTAGGTAAGGCGAGATTAGGTTAGATTACTCTCTCTCTCTCTCTCTCTCTCTCTCTCTCTCTCTCTCTCTCTCTCTCTCTCTCTCTCTCTCTCTCTCTCTCTCTCTCTCTCTCTCTCTCTCTTTTTAATTAAACAAATTTTTACAAAAAAAGGAGGCTCAAAATTACACTTTTTAGGTATAGTTATTCTAAAAGCCTGTGTATGGGACAAATTGAATTGTCGAATGTTGACACATACAAACATACAAATACAAAATACGAAAAAAATAAAGAAAAACATGTAACAACAGTATGGAATAATGTCAGTTTGTCACTTTATATTTATAGTTTATAGCACTAGCGCACTTGGGTGTCCCTCACGCCACCTGTGAGCAGCCAGCTTCACCTGCTGCATGTTCATGTTCTTCACTTGGGGAGTGGCTGCCGTGAACATGTTCCGCAGGCGTGTGGTCCTGGCTGTATATGTGCGCTGGTGCTGCCTGGAGTGTGATCGAGGCACCTCCACGAGCTGGTCACCGGAGAGTGTAGTCCGAGTGAACCTCTGGGCAGCGCGTGGAGGGAGCCTCAAGCTGCTGAGGTGGGGAACCCCCTGCACCTGGGCTTTGTGACACACCACCAGTGCTGAGACATCACGGCGGTGCTCCAGCGATGTCACAGTCTCTCTCTCTCTCTCTCTCTCTCTCTCTCTCTCTCTCTCTCTCTCTCTCTCTCTCTCTCTCTCTCTCTCTCTCTCTCTCTCTCTCTCTCTCTCTCTCTCTCTCTCTCTCTCTCTCTCTCTCTCTCTCGTAATCGCCAGCTGATGAGACGAAGAGCCTTAGACTCCACTCTGTCCAGAAGAGCTGTGTGAGTGGAGCCCCCCTACACGTGAGATGCATACTCCATACGAGGGCGGACAAGGCCCCTGTATATGGATAGCAACTGTGCGGGGGAGAAGAACTGGCGGAGACGATACATAACGCCCAACCTCGAGGAAGCTAATTTAGTGAGAGAGATATAAAGTTTCCAGTTAAGATTTTGAGTTAAGGATAGACCGAGGGTGTTTGGTGCTGAAGACGGCGACAGCTGAGTGTTTTCGAAGAATAAGGGATAGGTGTTTGGAAGATTGTGTCGAGTTGATAGGTGGAGTGATTGGAATTTTGAGGCATTGAAGGACACAAGGTTCCTTTTACCCCAATCGGAAATGATAGAATGGTCTGAGGTTAAGCGTTCTACAGCCTTCAGTCTGGAGTCATGTAATTCCTTTTTTTTTACCGCATTTCTGTCTTCTTTATACAATTCAGAATGGTATTATAATCCTCCTTGAGGGTTGATACATGTATTCTCTTGCCGTAAGTAACTGAGTAGTATACCTTCAATGTTCTTTTTCTTTATTTCACTCTAGAACAGTATTTAAAAGAGGTAATGGATATATAATTACCGCATTTCAGTGTTCTTATACCTTTGTACACTTAGGAATGGCATTAGAATCTTCCTTAAGGGTGGATACATGTATTTTCATGCTTTACGTAACTGAGTATTATAATTTCCTTCACTCCAGAGTTGTATTTGAAAAGAGTTGGTGCGTATACATTTATCGCCTTTCAGTGTTCTTTCTCCTTCACACAATTCAGGACACTATTGGCGTATTCCTTAAGGGTTTGTGGTTGCGTTATATTGCCGTGCGTAGCTGACTGACTTACCATTTTAGTGTTTTTTTTCTCCTTTCTCCACTCCATAACTATTGTAAAAGAGTTGGTGCATATTTTGTTTACCGTTTTCCAGTTCTCTTTTTCCCTTTTTCCACTCCATAACTATTGTAAAAAGGGTTGGTGCATATGTTGTTTACCGTTTTACAGGTCGCGGGAAGGTTAAGGAGTGGGTGCAGGCTGCCTGGTGGTTTTCCCTCTCTCTCTCCCTCTCTCTCCTGCGGTGTTCCCCTCACTTGATTGTTAGACTTAAGCCCCAAATACACTGCCGAATTTTGACCACGAACTTGACGCCGAATCAGTTCGTGGAAAAATTCAACGACCAATCGCCGACATGATCAAGATTCTTACAGTTCGTGACCATTCGGTGACATGTCGGCGAATGCTCAGGCCAATTCGGGGACAATTCTGAGACATGTCGCCGACTATTCGGCGTCCATGTCGCCGAGCTAAAAATCTGAAATTTTAACATTTTTTTTGTCGCGGAATAACTGGTGACAAGTCTCCGAATTGTCTTCGCATGTCCCCCAAGTGTCGATGACATGTCGGGGACAATTCTCCGACAGTGCCAAGATTTCTGACAGCTGATCATCTGATGCCCATGTGGCATATAAAAGCACGGGAATCCGCGCCTACCTCATGGACCACTACAACACCCGGGGAGCAGTGGCCTGGCAGGA
>NW_026110343.1:15000-97500 GCF_024679095.1 Eriocheir sinensis | reverse complement strand
AAGGATTTCAACACGAGAGAAGTCATAATAAGATGCCTTTCAACAGTGAATCAAAATAAAAGACAATTAAATAAAGAGATAGATAGACGGATAGCTAAATAGCCTTCAACCACAAGAGCAGTCAGCCTCAGTCTACTAACAATAAAAAAGAACTTCACTCAACTCAACCAACTAATTAAAAAAATAATAATAATATCAATAATCCTGTTCATTACAACCATATTCAAATTTATCACCGGGCCCGAAATGTTGTATTAAAATGTGTGTTTGTAGTGAATCCGTAATCAAGAGAGAGAGAGAGAGAGAGAGAGAGAGAGAGAGAGAGAGATGCCTGTCACGTCCAATATATATGGCAGAGGTGACAGTTATGACGTACCTGGCAACTCCAATTTTACCGGACGAATGCGAGGCTGCCAGACGGATAAATATTTGAGGGCTGCGTGACTGGCTGCATCGTCCCGTGCTGGGGGTGTCGGTGCCGCCGGTGCTGGGGCTTCCTGGGCGAGACTTGGACTAATATGCAATGTGCCACGAAATGAACGGCTGCAGTAGTGTGAGTCCTCCCGAAATTGGCCCTTCTTTCAGCCACCTCTTTGGATTCTTTTTAGGAGCAGCGAGTTGCGGGCTTTTTATTTTTGTTTTTTTTGTGTTGTGCCCTTGATCTGTCTAATTTTTTGTAAAACACACACACACACACACACACACACACACACACACACACACACACACACACACACACACACACACACACACACACACACTCATAATAACTGACCCACTCCCAAACACACTCATTTCTAGTTTTTTTTTTTTTTATAGGAGCCGTGATCATCAGGGTTTTTTTTCTGTTGCCTTAGAGCTGCTTTCTTTCCTGTAAAACACACACACACACACACACACACACACACACACACACACACACACACACACACACACACACACACACACACACACACACACACACACACACACACACACACACACACACACACACACACACACACACACACACACACACACACACACACACACACACATACACACATCAAACTACTTATTACTTCACACAGAGTACATCGGAGAACTAGTCAAAATCGTAGTTCCTGATGGAATAATTTCATAAGTGTTAATTTAGGACTTTTGACAGCTTACATTTTTCCTTCTAAGTTCAGCAGCGGTCCATTAGTTCGTTAAGGGACAAGAGGATTATAAGAATAGTTTATAAGAATAGTTTGGTCTGCTGGTGATGATTTACAGCGGCAGTTCTGAATGCATATTGATTTCAGGTGATCGAGTGTCGTCTATTTACTCCTGATGTCTATTTCAGGTGATCGAGTGTCGTCCATTTTACTCCTGATGTCTATTTCAGGTGATCGAGTGTCGTCTATTTTACTCCTTATGTCTATTTCAGGTGATCGAGTGTCGTCTATTTACTCCTGATGTCTATTTCAGGTGATCGAGTGTCGTCCATTTTACTCCTGATGTCTATTTCAGGTGGTCGAGTGTCGTCCATTTTACTCCTGATGTCTATTTCAGGTGATCGAGTGTCGTCCATTTTACTCCTTATGTCTGTCTTACGTGACTGGGTCGGAGGAATCTGTTCGCATTTGTGTCCTTCATAAATTATTTGCATGATACTTTGTTTACTTCACACTACATAACCCGCTGGCCAGTATTAGGAGTCACTGTGCTCGACTTAATTTATGTTTTGTTTTGTTTCTTTTTGTTTGCCAGTTTTCGTCGATTTCTGTGTGCCGTGTTTCGTACCAGATTACACGTGAATGGTCAACTTTAATGACTTTGTGAGTGTTATAAATGTATTCGTCTTGAACTCTTTCAAGAGGAGAGTGTCAAGGCACCTCCACCCGAAATAGACCTCTCTTTTGGCCACTCTTTACTTTTCTCTTTTATAGGAGTAGCGATTAGCGGGCTTTTCCTTCTTCACTTTCTTTTTGTTGCGCTTGAGCTGCTTCCTTTACTGTAAAAATTCCTTTAATGTAAAAAAAAAAAATTAGTGAAGCTTTTAGCATATACGTATTTTAAATTTTATGGAAACTGTGGTCAATGAACTCTGTCTGTTTGCCTCTTTAGATGTTTGTCTCTGTACTAATGTGACTGTGTCCAGGAATCTTCTCGCGTTTGTATCCTTCATAAATTGGGTACGTTGATAATTTACTTTGTTTATATGACACTACATAAGACCTGCGGACCAGTATTAGGAGTCACTTTCATACTATTTTCCAGTTGATGTCTGTGTAGCGTGACTGTTAAGGAATCTTGTCGCATTTGTGTCCTTCATAAATTAGGTACTTTTATATACTTTGTTTGACACTACATAAGACCAAAGGAACAGTATTAGGAGTTACTTTGTTACTATTTTCTTCTTGATGTCTCTGTAGCGTGACTGTGTCCAGGAATCTCGCATTTACTTCCTTCATAAGTTACCTACTTTGATACTTTAGATACTTTGTTTGACACCACGTAAGACCACCTGACCAGTATTGGGAGTCACTGTGATACTATTTTTCTCTTGATGTCTCTCTGGCGTGACTGTGTCGAGGAATCTGATCGCACTTGTGTCCTTCATATATTAGGTACTCTGATACTTTAGATTATTTGTTTATTTGCCACGTCATAAGACTAGTAGAACAGTATTGGGAGTCACTTCGATACTATTTTGCACTTTGTCTCTGGCGTTGCTGAGGGTCCAGGACTATGATCGCATGTGTGTCCTTCATATATTAGGTAGTTTGATGCTTTATACACTTTCTTATTTGACACGACATAAGCGGAACAGTGTTAGGAGTCACTTTGATGCTTCTTAACTTGACACTATATAATACATGAGAAATCAGTGTGTGTGTGTGTGTGTGTGTGTGTGTGTGTGTGTGTGTGTGTGTGTGTGTGTGTGTGTGTGTGTGGTTGCTTGCTCTACTCTTGCTTGAATCTTTTGTTCCGGGAAATATTTACATGACGTGACTTTGTATTTTCTTTCCTTTCCTCTTTCCCTCCTTTGCTGTCTAAAGTTGCTTACACACACACACACACACACACACACACACACACACACACACACACACACCCACACACACACACACACACACACACACACACACACACACACACAGACATATCATCGCTGATTTCAGTCGTGTCACCGCCACTCAGAGGCACACTTCTCGGGGTGGGTGTGTGTGTGTGAGAGTGTGTGTGGGTGTGTGTGTGTGTGTGTACTAGACAATTAATCATTCAGTCATTCAGTCAGTTAGTCATTCAATCAATCAGTGTGTGTGTGTGTGTGTGTGTGTGTGTGTGTGTGTGTGTGTTTAACTATTCAATGGTTAAGTTATAATTTCGTTTAATGGGATAGTTTTATTATTTCTTTTATAGCTGTGTCCTGATGTTTTAATTGTTGTCTAACTTATCGAGGAGTAATTGGTTCATGTTAATAAGGGTTTCATGCGCGTTTTAGTTTTGTTTTTAGTTTGAACTTGTGTTTCGCAAACTTTTATTTATCTTACTGATCTTTATTGCTTTGTCTTAACTTTGGCTTGGATTTCTTTTTTTTCTGGCACTAAGTTTTTAATTTTTGGACTGCGGTTTTATTATGTGTGTTTCTGTATTTTGTTCGTGTTTAATTAATTTGAGTTGTATGCATATTGCTTGATTTTATGATTGTGTGACAAACTGTGGTCAATAAACTATCTATCTATCTATCCATCTATCCATCTATCTATCTGTGTGTGTTTGTGTGTGTGTGTGTGTGTGTGTGTGTGTGTGTGTGTGTGTGTGTGTGTGTGTGTGTGTGTGTGTCAGGGCATTCCTTCACCTCTATTCACACGCCAACCAATCGTTCATCGCATCGACAGCCTTAATTTCTGTCCGCCATTCAAAGCCATCGCGATACCTGAGCCGCCCAGCCGTCACGCGGACACCTGTAGCCCGGCTCCCACGCGGCGCTGTTTACCAAGTCAACACTCGCCGGTCCTTCATCAATGGAACTGCGAAAAGTCAGGAACCCTCGCGATCCATCCCTTGCCCGGCCAGAGCGAGGCTGTGAACGGATTGGATGAACGTTCCTGCCCCTGAAAATATGCCTCTATACTACACTTTTTGTTGTTGGGTATTTGCACTGCGTATAGATACGTTTGTTTTCATAGCGTAGAACCAGACTGACAGACAGATAGTAAAAAGTTGGAAAGTATTAAGGAAAGATCATGTTAGGTGAGTTAATGATAGGATAGACTGGGTTAGGTCAGGTTAGTTTAGGTTAATTTAGGTTATGATAGTTTTAAGGCTAGGTAGATTGTAAGTCATGTTAAGTAGGGTAGAGAGATTCGGTGGCTTCACTAATGTTCCTGCTCCTGAAAATACACGTCTGTACTATGCCATGTGTCGCTAGGTATTGGCGGTGTTTACATATACGCGTGTTTCGGTTAAAAATAAAGATGAACGCAGAAATAAATAGACGGAGAAAAGACTAGCGGATTATAGACAGACGGAGGGAAGACAAACGGAGAAAGAGAGCCGGAGAAAGACAGACGCTGAGAAGATAGAAATAGAAAAGACATGACGGAAGAAAGACAGACGGAGAAAAGATAAAAGAAGAAGAGATAGACGAAGTAAAGATAGACAGAGAAAACAAAAGTATCAAAGACTCCCGCAAGACGCCGTTGCCATAGATATAGAGACGGATAAAGATGCCGGAAAGAAAAAAAAAAAAAAAAAAGGGATTGAATTAGTTAGAAGTTGGTGGTTAGGAGAAGCTGGTCGGCCGTGTGTTCTTCAGAAGGAAACATAACAAGGAAAAACCAGCATCAAAGACTCCCGCAAGACACCGTCCCCATAAAGAGAGACGGAAAGAGAGGCCGGAAAAAGAATGATCGAATTAGTTAGGAGATGATGGTTAGAAGCTTGTCGACCGTGTATTCTCGAAGAGTGTTTACTTTTAGGACAAATGAGACAAAACAAAAACAAAAGTAGTATCAAAGACGCACGCAAGACGCTATTCCCATAAAGATAGACGGAGAGAGAGCCCGGAAAAAGAGAATGATCGAATTGGTTAGAAGTCCGTGGTTAGGGAAAGCTTGTCGGCCGTGTGTTTACTTTCCTCGAGTGTTTACTTTTAAGGGCAAAGGAGACAGAACAAAGAGAAAGGAAAGTACCATAGACTCTCACATGAAACTGCCCCGTAATTATAGATGGACGAAGAAAATAATAAGAAATAGACGGAGAGGAAACAGACGGAGAGGCGGACAGAAGACAGTGAAAGATAGGAGAAAGGAAACTATCAAAGACCCCCGCAAGACTCTGTTCCCATGAGACAGACGGAAAAAGAGCGATCGAGTTAGAAAATCCTTGTTGTTGGAAGCTCGTCGGCCGCGTACGAGGAGACAGAACAAGGGAAACACGTATCAGAGACGCCTGCAATACTCCGCCCCCATAAAGATAGACGGAGAAAGAGTGATCGAGTTAGAAGATCCTGGTGGTTAGGAGCTGGTCGGCCGCGTGCGAGGAGACAGAACAAGGGAACCAAGTATCAAAGACTCCCACAAGACGCCACTACCATAAAGAAAGGCGGAGAAAGAGTCCGGAAAAAGAGCGATCGAGTTAGCTGAAGGGAAGGAAGTAAACTGAGATCAGAGTACCGTGAATTATAGGAGAAAAGAAATTACCAAAGACTCCCACAAGACGCTGTTTTCATAAAGAGGCCGGAAAAAGATCGACTGAATTAATTGAAAGAAGGTGATTGTTAGAAGCAGGTCGGCCGTGTATTCTTCAGAAGGAAACAGAAAAAGGGAAAAGAAATCAAAGACGAGACGTTTTGGCCCAAAGACTCCCACAAGACGCCGCCCCCATAATAATAGTCGGAGAAGGAGGCGGAAAAAGAGCGCTCGAGTTAGCTAAAGGGAAGGCTGCAAAGTAAGACCAGAGTACCGTGACGCGGAACCCTCAAGAAGTCCCGCTCTTTGATGTTACTTTCCCGGCTTCTGTAAAGACTCGCGCAATAAAGTGACAGAAAAATTACACCTCAGAGTGAGCGTCGACTTCTTTTGGCTGCAGATGAGGCAAAAAAGGAGAGGGAACGGGGAGGTTTCTGGTTTCTGGTTTCTGGTTTCGTTCATGGTGTAGAAGAAGGGTCAAACTACCACCAGGGTCATAAAAATACTGCTGGAAATGCCCCAAACTCCTACGAATGCCTTGTCAAATGTGTGTTCTTGGGTACCGGAAATGTTTAAGAATATGGCCAGACGCCTCCACCCCTCACGTCAACGGTTTCCAAAGGCCGAAAAGAAGATTAATCGGGTTTTCATGAGTGGTTTTCCACGGTCATGGTACAAAAGAAGGGTCAGACTATCACCAGGGTCATAAAAGTACCCCAGGAAATGCCACACACACCTACGAAAGCCTTGTCAAATGTGAATGCTTGGGGACCGGAATGTTTAAGAATATAACCCTCAGACTCTTCAACCTCACATGTCAACTATTTCCAAAGGCCGAAGAGGAGATTCATCGGGCTTTCATGAGTGCTTTTCCGCGGTCATGGTACAGAAGAAGGGTCAAACTACCACCAGGGTCATAAAAGTACTCCTGGAATGCCCCAAACTCCTACGAAAGCCTTGTCAGATATGTGTTCTTGGGGACTGAATTGTTTAAGAATATGACCCTCACCCTCACCTTTCTTCCCTTGCTTGTGTGGGGTGGCGCTTCCTCCTCCTCCTCCTCCTCCTCCTCCTCTTCTTCCTCTTCCTCCTCCTCCTCGCAAGACCGTGGAAGTTGCTAGGAGGATGAATGAGGGCAGTAGTATTTTTCTTTTGATTTCGTTCCTTCCTTCCCTCCTTCCCTTCCTCCTCCTCCTTCCCTTCCTCCTTCCCTTCTGCTTGTTCCTTTTCTTCCTCCCTTCCCATCTTCCTTCTTCCTCCTCTTTCTCCTTTCTTCTCTTCATCTTTCCTTTCTCCTTCCTCCTCCTTCCCTTCCCTCTATTGAATTTATGTGTTGGTGTCTTTCTCGTTTTCTTGTAACTCCTCTTTCACACGCCCTCTCCCCTCCTTCCATGTTCCTCTCCTCTTTTATCGCCTTTTTCTTGCTCCTCCTCTTCGTTTCATTGTTTCTGGTCATCACCTTTCTCTGTTTTCCATCTTACGTCTCTCTCTTCTCCTCCTCCTCCTCCGACTCCTCCTTCTCTTCTTTATTTATTTGTTTCTTTATCTCCTTCCTCTTTCTTACCTTACTCTGATTCTTCCTTCCCTTCCTTTCCTTTCCTTCTCTCTTTTCTTACTACTTCTTCTTCTCTTTCCTTTTCTTCCTCCTTCCCTTCTGCTTGTTCTTTCTCTTCCTCCTTCCTTCCCTTTCTCCTTTCTTCGCTTACTCTTCCTCCTCCTTCCCTTCCTCCTTCCTATCTTCTCTGGTTGCTCTTTTTTCTCTTCCTTATCCTTCATCGCAGTCTGGCGAACCACTACATGTTGTGCAAGAGGAAAGAGACCTCGGGGTCACCATCAGCAGTGACTTGAAACAAACAAAACACTGCAAGTCCGCCTGTAAGTGCATTTCTGGTCTCTTAATTACAGGAAAGACATTGAATTACTTGAGAGAGTACAGCGCCGCGCCACGAAGATGATACCATCACTGAGGACGAAGCCCTATGAAGAGCGACTCGAGCGTTGGAAAAGAGACGACTGCGGGGAGACATGATACAAGTCTTTAAGTACCTGAACAAGCTCAGCAACGTTGATCACTCCAAACTCTTCACGCTACAAACTAACCTGAGAACAAGAAACAACGGAAAAATAATTCAAGCAAAGCGATGCAATACCGACATCGGCAGGAGTTATTTCTCGAGTAGAGTTGTTCACCACTGGAACAGCCTTCCTGCAGAAGTGGTTAGCGCAGAGACCATCAACTCCTTCAAGAAACGCATTGATCGCCACTTTGCTGCAACGGGAGTGAACTGAACGTTCCCAAGAGTAGGTACACAAGTGCTTTAATCCTTCCCTGCAAGCCACTCCTGTGGCAAACGGATTGATTAAATCACTGAACGCAGGCAGCCTAGTAATGAGCCAACAGGCTTTCTGCTGCCTGCTAGTCCATGTTTCCATGTTTATCTCCCTCTTCCTTTCCCTCTCCTTCTCTCACATTTCTTCCTCTTACCCTCCTCCTTCTCATCTTCTTTTCCTCTCTTCCTCCTACCTCAAGCCCACCATGGATGACTACCCAGGTTCAACGGGCGATTAATTTAAAGAAGAGAAAATACAACTTGCTCAAGGAAAACGGCACTGACGAGGCACGCGAACAGTATCATCAAAGCCTCAGAGCTTGCAGAACACTCATTCGCCAGCGTAAACGCGACTATGAAAAGCAAATAGCACGCGAAGCAAAGTCCAACCGAAAAGTTCTTCACGTATATAAGAACCAAAAGAAGACAAAATGCAATATCGGTCCCTTAAAAGATGAAAGTGACGTGCTAACACCGGACAGTAGACAAATGGTCGAAATCCTAAACAGAAACTTCGCGTCTGTGTTCACGGTCGAGAATACCCAGTCCGTACCGAGAGCCCTACCCCACCGATGGGAATCACTCCCTAGAAATTGGCACAATCGACGAACGGGATGTGAAGAAGTACCTAGACAAACTCGAGACAAACAAGTCCACCGGACCCGACGACTTGTCACCCAGGCTGCTCAAGGAACTCAAGCAGCAAATCCTCAAGCCACTCACCACCATCTACAATCTGTCACTACAACAAAACAAAGTCCCAAAAGACTGGAAACAAGCGAATGTAACTCCGATCTTCAAAAAGGGAGACAAAAGTGTGGCCCTAAACTACAGACCAATCAGCCTGACCTCTGTGGCGGGAAAAATCCTCGAGAAGATCATCAGAGACAAACTCGTTAGGTTCCTTGAAGACAACAACATCATTTCCGATGCTCAGCACGGTTTCAGGAACAAGCGCTCTTGCTTAACCAATTTATTGGACTTCTTCCAAGGTATCTATGAAAACTGGGATAATCATATCCCCAGCGATGTTATATATCTAGACTTTCAGAAAGCCTTTGACAAAGTGCCACGAAAGACTCCTCAAGAAACTTAAGTCGGCGGGATTAGGCGGCAATCTGACAACGTGGATCAAGGACTGGCTCACTGGAAGAAAACAACGAGTTGTACTCAACGGACAGGCCTCCGAGTGGCTCCCGGTCACAAGTGGAGTGCCACAGGGGTCAGTGCTGGGACCCATACTTTTCATCATATATATCAACGACCTAGAACTAGGATTGAAATCCAATCTTTCAAAATTTGCCGACGACACTAAGGTGGGTGGGAAGGCCCTCACGACGGCAGACTGCGAAATTATCCAGAGAGACCTGGACCAGATCACTCGTTGGTCAGAAAAATGGCAGATGTCCTTCAACACTACCAAATGTAAAGTAATGCATATCGGATCCAGAAACAGCAACCACACATACCACATGGGTGGCGAACCACTACATGTTGTGCAAGAGGAAAGAGACCTCGGGGTCACCATCAGCAGTGACTTGAAACAAACAAAACACTGCAAGTCCGCCTGTAAGAAAGCCAATACAATGCTTGGGTTCATATCGAGGAACTTCTAATACAAGACGCCGGGAGTTATGTTATCCTTGTATAATTCGCTGGTAAGGCCCCACCTGGAATACGCCGTGCATTTCTGGTCTCCTAATTACAGGAAAGACATTGAATTACTTGAGAGAGTACAGCGCCGCGCCACGAAGATGATACCATCACTGAGGACGAAGCCCTATGAAGAGCGACTCGAGCGACTCAACCTCTTCACGTTGGAAAAGAGACGACTGCGGGGAGACATGATACAAGTCTTTAAGTACCTGAACAAGCTCAGCAACGTTGATCACTCCAAACTCTTCACGCTACAAACTAACCTGAGAACAAGAAACAACGGAAAAATAATTCAAGCAAAGCGATGCAATACCGACATCGGCAGGAGTTATTTCTCGAATAGAGTTGTTCGCCACTGGAACAGCCTTCCTGCAGAAGTGGTTAGCGCAGAGACCATCAACTCCTTCAAGAAACGCATTGATCGCCACTTTGCTGCATCGGGAGTGACCTGAACGTTCCCAAGAGTAGATACACAAGTGCTTTAATCCTTCCCTGCAAGCCACTCCTATGGCAAACGGATTGATTAAATCACTGAACGCAGGCAGCCTAGTGATGAGCCAACAGGCTTTCTGCTGCCTGCTAGTCCATGTTTTCATGTTTCCATGTTTTACTCCTCCTCCATCTTCTTCCATCTGTCCACTTCACTCGTTCGGAAAAGTCTACAGTGTCTTTTCTCGTCTCGTTATGGATAAGTTTGCTTCTCTCTCTCTCTCTCTCTCTCTCTCTCTCTCTCTCTCTCTCTCTCTCTCTCTCTCTCTCTCTCTCTCTCTCTCTATCTATATATCTCTTATCTATCTCTATTTATCTATTTATCCTGCATTATTTCTTAGGTATTAGCACGTACTATTTTACCATCATATTAATCATCTGTATTCAATTTTATGTATTTGGTTTTATGTTGTATTGAGATTGTTATGTATTATGTATTTACTGCTGTGTGTGTCATCTTCATCTATTGGAAATTTATGTACGGTAAGGAGGGTCAGCAACGCACTAAGACCTTAACAAATATACAACACGGTAAGTATCCTATGCAGTGTAGACGAATGAGAAATAGATTCGTCCTCCAAGAAGCTCCACAGCTACATCCATTGTAATAGAAGGCGGCTGCTTGGGGGAAAGGAGGTTGGATTTAGATGTCAGTGTGTAGGGAAACGTTAGAAGAGCGGCGATATTTTTTTTAGTTAATTTGGGATACGAAGACAAGTTTATTTTCTTTTTTTAGGTTAGGATAATTTGTTATACAGAGTTATCGGATTATTTAGCAGACTTCAGTGGTGTATTTTAGAGAGACCGACTACAGTGGTGGTCATTGTCTCTTTTAATTTTATTTGCTTTAAGAATTGATACATTATGCTTCCTCATTTTGCAACTAACTCGAATCTGAAGATGGTTTTTACTCTGAATTCAAGCCTGTATGAATTATATGGCTGTATGAGTAGCAATGGAAGAAGATGATGATGATGATGATGATGATGCAAATGATGATGTGAGAGAGAACGAGAGCAAACGAAAGAGCGAGAGAGAACGAATGAGCGAGAGACCAAGAAAACGAGAGAAACCGAACCTGAAAGAAACCGAGACCTAGACAACGAGAGACCAAGGAACCAAAAGACCTAGACACCGAAACCTGGAGACCAAGAAACCGTAACCGACACCAAGAGAACGAGACCAAGAGCCTGAAAGAGACCGAGAGAGAGAGAGAGAGAGAGAGAGAGAGAGAGAGAGAGAGAGAGAGAGAGAGAGTCCTCGAGGAGTAGTTTGTCTCTTTTCTCCTCTTCATTTTTCTTCATCTCTCCTCCTCCTCCTCCTCCTCCTCCTCATTTGAAGATAAGTCGTAAAAGATTCTCGTCGCACGAAGCTAAACACTTCTTCTTCAATCGAGTTGTTAATGTTTGGAACTCTCTACCTTGTGATGTCATTGATAGTACAACAGTTACGGCCTTCAAGAATAGATTAGACAAGTGTTTTGAATCCAACCAGCAACTAAGATATTACTCATTGTCGTAATAACGTTAAGTTCTTTCGAATACTGGTGTCCTTGTCCGCTTTTATCGCCCGGTTAGTGGTAGCAGTAATGGTAGTTCTTTCCTCTTTCGTACATAATTTCCATGCAGTTTTTCCATGCTGCATGGTTCTTTTTCCTTTCCTGTCAGCTTTGGCTGGAGGGATGGGGGGGGGGGGGGAGGAGCCTTCGCCTCTACTGTCCTTCATCTTCCACCCTTGATTAGATAGTTAGTGTAACTTGTCACAAACAGCCTCGTAAGGACCAGCAGGTCTGCTGTTGTTTGTTCTTTATTTGTGTTACTTTGTGCTCCTCCGCCTCCTCCTCTTCCTCCTCCTTCTCCTCCACAAACTAACCTGAGATACAAACTAACTTGAGAACAAGAAACAACTACAAACTAACCTGAGAACAAGAAACAACGGAAAAACAATTCAAGCAAAGCGATGCAATACCGACATCGGCAGGAGTTATTTCTCGAATAGAGTTGTTCGCCACTGCAACAGTCTTCCTGCAGCAGTGGTTAGCGCAGAGACCATCAACTCCTTCAAGAAATGCATTGATCGTCACTTTGCTGCATCGGGAGTGAACTGAATGTACCCAAGAGTAGATACACCAGTGCTTTAATCCTTCCCTGCAAGCCACTCCTATGGCAAACGGATTGATTAAATCACTGAACGCAGGCAGCCTAGTAATGAGCCAACAGGCTTTCTGCTGCCTGCTAGTCCATGTTTCCTCCTCCTCCTCCTCCTCCTCCTCCTCTCCCGGGCAATCCAAAACTTAATCGTCTGTGAGTGTGAAGCGGGCAGCGGGGAGAGGGTGTGAGAGGGAGGAGGAAGAGGGGGAGGAGGAGGAGGAGGAGGAGGAGAAACTGACCCTGTGTTACAATGGAAGGGAAAGGGTAAAGAAGAAAGGAAGGAGAGAAGAGGAAAAAAAGAAGAGAAATAGAACAGAAATGGAGATAAAGAGAAAGAAACGGGGAAAACGCAAAAGAAGAAGAGAAAGAAAAAAGGAAAAAGAAAGTGAGAAAACGAAGAAAAGGAGAGAAGGAAAAAAAAAAAAGAGTGAAATACTATGTGCTTGTGTGTGTGTACGTGTGTGTGCGTGAGGGCCCACCTCCACGTGTGTCAATAGGAAGCACCTCCACTCTTATTTAGGGGGCGTAAAGGCGTTTCACAATAGCACAGGTACGGCCATTAACCTTGACCTGATAAAATTTACACCTCGGGGAAATATAGAAGCGCCGTAAAATGCTAGTAGTGATAGTAGTAGTGGTAGTAGTAGTAGTATTGGTAGGAGAGGAGGAGGAGGAGGAGGGGTAGTAGTGGTGGTAGGAGTAGTAGTAGTAGTGGTAATAGTAGAAGTAGTAGTAGTAGGAGGAGTTATTTAGGATGTAAGTTTTTTGTGTTTGTGTGTTTGTATTTCCGTTTGCTCGTCTGTTTGTCTTCTTACCTTTTCCTTCCTTCTTTCTTTCATTCCCTCCTTCCTTCCTTCCTTTCTCTCTTCCTTCTTTTCTTTCTTTCTTCCCTCCTTTCATCCTTTCAATCAGTCAGTCAGTCAGTCAGTCAGTCAGTCAGCCAGTCAGTCATTCCTACGTTATTTCCTTCAGATCTGCCTTCCTTCCTTCCTTCCCTCCCTTCCCTCCTTCCTTCCCTTTCCTTCCCCTCCCCTTCCCTCCCTCACAGTTAAATTACAATCCGTGGGTGTAGGCAGTTCGTTTTTAAGCATTTTAACAGACTTTTTGACTGGTCGTAGTCAATGAGTTGCAATTGATGATGCTTTTGGATCTTTTTGCCCTGTTAGGTCAGGCGTTCCCCAAGGCAGTGTATTGGGTCAACTGCTTTTTATCTTTTTTTACTAGTGATATGTGGAATGGTATTTTATCAAAAATGATTGCTTATGCCGATGATACCAGCCTCTATGTACATACCTATATCTTCGCCCCAACATAGAAAAATTGTTCCCGAGACTCTCCAAGTTGACATTAATAAAATCATGTCCTGGTGCAATCAATGGGGGGTGAAATTAAACCGTCTAAAACCATAGTCTATTATTAGTAGATCTAGGACCTACCAGCCTGTTCATCCTCCTGTTATTATTAATGGTACACGTATTAGAGATTGCACATCCTTAACATTGCTTGGTGTTACTTTTGACTCTAAATTAACTTTTGAAAAACACATACGGCAGTTGGTGGCATCAATTTCCCCCAAAGCAGGGTTGTTTCGTAAATGCAAGAAGATATATCAGGATGATTCAGTTATTTTACGGAGTTTTTACTCATTCATCCTCCCTTCCTTTGAATATTGCTCCCCTGAATGGCTTTCAGCTGCAAACCCCCATTTTCATCTTTTGGAGAGGACCTTCAGTAATATTAGATTCCTACTACCCAATCTTAACATTACATTAGAGCATCGCCGGTTGGTAGGAAGTTTGACATTTCTATATAAAACTGTTAGTACTAATGACCATCCCCTTCATAGTAAACTTCCCCCACCTTTTAACTATGTTCGTGCTACTAGGTTCACATAATCCCTTATTAGTAGAGCTTTACCATATATATATACGATGCAATACTAATCAGTTTTCAAGATCATTAATCCCTGCCCTAAAGAAACTATGGAACTCTCTTCCAGAAGAGGTTGTTAATTCCTGTTCATCTAATTTATTGAAAAATAGGGTTAACGCCTTTCTTCTAAAACATCACATCTCATTTCCATAGCTATGCTGGGCCCTCCTTAGAGACACAATCACGTTTGGGGTTATAGTCATTTTGACTATTCTTTGGGGCTCCCTCCTAGTTCTGATAATAATAATAATATTATTATTAATAATAATAATAATAATAATAATAATAATAATAATAATAATAATAATAATAATAATAATAATAATAATAATAATAACACTGGGATGTCTCATGACACCACACCGGTATTGATCTAGACAGGGGTGGCAGGGCTGCAGGGGAAGAAGTGGGTGGTTGGGGAAGACAATGAGTGCTCAGGACTGACTGTAAGCAGCTGTTTGGGGTGTGTGGATGTCGTGCCTTTCATGGGCACTCCTTAATTATGTTGGCTCATTATACTTCAAAGCAGCTAAATTAGTGATCATCTAAACCAGAAAGTAAAATTAGTAGTTTATTTACCAAGTCTTATAAGGCACCGTTATCGAACACAGGATTATCATCTGTCAAATAATATAGGTAGCGTGACTTTGAGAATAACTATGACTCCCTTGGGGTAACCGAGCACGCTCAGCCCCCTTGACCACCCGTAAGGCGCGCCCCAGCTTGCACGCAGCGTGGTTTATGGCCTCTTGGTGCAAAGGTTCGCAGGAAAGCTGTGTGTCCCGCAGTACTGAGACAAAATAACGTTCCTGCCGAGCGCTGCAGACCATATCGAAGTGACGAGAGTCAAGGCAGCGCAGGTTCAAATGGCGGGAGTGTCAAAAAACCGTTAACGGAGCGCACAGTGCGTGCCCGAGCTTAAGCCTCGTAGCCTGCCTGAACCACAGACTGGATTAGGTGAGTAGGGCTCCGTCCCCGTGGAGAAGGCGTGCGGGTAGCCCAACATTCCTGCGGGAGTGGGGGGGAATAAGAAATGCGGATATGTACCGCCCTCGGTCCCACTTGTGAAAGAAGGTTTGACTTATGCTTGCGGTAAGGCGAGTAAAGGGGCCCGCAGGGGTCGAGAGTCCCGTGGGCCAGCTCGTCTGGGTGGTGCGGGCTGGCTAGAACACATGGTTACTTCTGGTGACTGGGCTCCCCGTGGTCCCGCTGGACGCACTGCGCAGGGGGCTACCCGCCCCCCCTGGCTCGGAAGGGCAACGCAGTGTGACTAAACAGTCACTGGTTTACCGCGAAAGCGGATGCGCCAGATCTTTGCCTCCCTGGTTTTCCTTCCCACCCACATCCAGGGTGGGAGGGCCCTGGCGTAGTTGCCCGGCACTGTGGCCTTGCGGGCTTACGCCGGGCGTATAGGGTAGCGCCCTGGGGTGCCTACCCGGGCGTTCGGGTTGTGGAGGGTTCTGAATATCTCCCTGTTGGCTCGCTGCTTCCGGGAAGACTCTTGCCCATCCTCTGAATTGACTCGAGTGGTAAAGTCCGTGGTGCTCGTAGCCGTCGAGGTTACCTTATGGTAGCTACGAAGCGATAAAGCCACGGACGCGCATCCGAAAACAGCACAGAGTGTCGGCCTTCCAGTTTTGTAAAACTGGACCCGTAAAAAGTTTTTTGCGGCAGTGCTGGGTCTGCGAAAAAGCCTACGTGGTTAACACGATGGTGCAGACTTGGGCGGCTAAGCTGTCGCAAATACCTGGGCCTTTCTGGGTTGGGTTCAGGCCCCGCTGCTGTGATTGGTCAGGCAGGGGAACATTAGCTGCTGCCTATGAAAACGGGGCTAGGCACCCCAGCAATGGGTTAGCGGCTTGAGGCTGTCGCGCCTAATTGCCGAACCCCAAGTAACAGACCCCCCGAGGTGCAGCAGGACTGCGTTAAGCCGGGAGGTGATTGCCGCGAGTGCTAGCCGTGACGACGTTGTTCGTTTCCTTTTCTCAGCGCCCGGAGACCTTTCAATCGCGCGCATTTCGCCACCGGTGCAGACTGACTGCTTTAAGCCACGGGGCGTACCATATTATGAGTATGATTAGAAGCAAACATGCAGTACTCTGCCGCTGCCTTTATGGCAGGCCATGGTCGAAAAGCTCATACTCGATTCTCTGTGGTGCGGATGCCGGTGGGTATCGTGATTCCGGCCCCGCACCCCTGCGTGGAGCTGTTGAGACCCGTGCCCTTCTGACTAAACATCGGCTATTCGGCGCGAGAAAGTCGTTCAGTTTGATACCTGATGCCCTCAGTACTCACCTGTCCGATGCGTCGTCCCGCACTAAAGCCATGGCAAAATACCTTCCAAATGGAGATGTACGATTCCCTGTGTTAGGCGGGGCTCCACGCTCCCTGCCCCCTACTGGCTCAGTCTTTTTGTGTATGGGACATTGGGTGGAGGACAAGTGGCGCGTTTTAAAGGGGAGGTGGAGACCGCAGTAACTATAATTGTTGTGAGATTCTGATGGTGAACTAGGGGTCAAGGGACAGGGTCCAGCCTTATGAGACTAAATTGTGTCACTCGTAACACTTAGAGCTTACTTTAATTACTTATAAACCAGCGCAAACACACTGGATAAACTATCAGTTTAAACTAACATATAAACACGAAAATAAGTAGCACCGACACACCAAGAAAACATAGCAAGTGTTCCCACTAACATGGGGTAACATGTTACCTGCTCACTCGGTTTTAACAGCACTCGGCCTTGACTACAACTAGTGACTATTTGCATTCCACCGTTGTTACCCCAGAGAATGACACACATACCATTTGTCCTTTTCCCTCTCTCCTCCTCCCGCACACTGCTGCACACAACATGCTGGCTTGGGTCCCGACGGCGGCCAGCCAGACTACTATCAGACAGACTTGCTTCTACGCCTCTGTATGGGGCGATACCTCGTATAAGAGTCCTCATATATAATATTATAGTCAAAGTATATTGAACACTGAGAGCGGCTCTGCCCTCACCTGCATGGGGCGATACCTCGTACAAGAGTGAGCTCGCTCCCTCGGCCTAGGGCGAGGGAGGACTGGCGCCACCATAAACACTTGCCTGCGCCCTGACGGGCTGGGGCCGACTACCATCCAAGCCCTTCAAGCAAGCCTACCAGCGCTAAAGGCGTAGACGTAAAAAAAAAAATCTCTTCCCAAAAATGCTTTGGTGTGTTGTCACGGAGTGCCAAAAGTATTCGCAGGTTAGGCCTGCTTGAGACCTGAGATTTCCTTCATAGGCTTCCAATATCAATGCGTATAAAGTTACTGCTATTATAATTCCATTATAAATATTTGCCGATATATATATATATATATATATATATATATATATATATATATATATATATATATATATATATATATATATATATATATATATAGATATATAGATATATTTGTATCTATATATATTCAGCAGAGCGGGGCTATGTGGGACACTTTTTCATGTTTTGGGGGTTACTAGGGTCTGAAATGAAAATCTTGTAACATTTGAAATGCTTTGTTTCATATGAAAAGACGTACAAAACTATGTACTTTCATATACATCTATTGAAAATAATGATACTCTAAATGCTTTTTCCATAATTCAACATAATTAAAAACATTTTCTACCACAGGCATTGGGGCAATGTGGGACATGCTAAATTAGGGCACGGGTTTTTGTTTTGTTTTAATGTATGTACTTATTGCGCCAGTAGGCTTGCTTGAGGGGCCTGGATGGTATTCGATCCCAGCCCGTCATGGCGCAGGCAAGTGTTTACAGTGGCGCCATCTTCTCTTGGCTCATGCTGCCCCCCGGAACTCGTTCTGGATTCTTGGACTGCTTCCTCTAGAGTCCGGGGTGGTGGGTGGTCTTCAGGACAGCATGTGGGTAGTTTTAAACCACTCGGCGGTGACTGAAAATTCCGAGGTGGTAGCGTGAGGATTCGAACTCTTGTCGTCCATCACGCGGTGAATGTGGGCCCAGCACGGTACCACTTGAGCCACCGCCTACCCAATGTTGATCAATCTTAAAGTGGTAGAGACACCTGCATTAAAAATGTCATCACCTATACTGCTAATAAATTTGACCTGTGGTGCCCTTCTTGACTTTGAGTGTTTCTTTACAACGGATTTACTTAATCCCCAGTTAGTAGCAGAGGGGTAGGGGTGTCCTGCCCGAGACAGTCGCTTGCCCCGGACGGTCCCTCCCCTACCTTCTCTGCTACTACCTGGGGATTAAGGAACTCCTTTGTAAGGAAACACTTAAAGTGAAAAAAAATGGTACCACAGGTCACATATACTAGCAGTATAGGGGATGACATTGTGGGATGCCAGATCAGTGGTAGTCCTGAGATATGCCTTTGCAGCAATGTGAAACGGTGAGTGCTTAAATAGGAAAGTTATTATTTTTTTTTTATTAACCTTAGTTATGTGGAACACCCGCTGGGGCAATGTGGAACACCCTCTGGGGGTAATGCGGAGCGGCCATCTACACAACGCAAATGAACCTCATTCTAATTTTCCAGGGAAAGGTACCAAACAAAACAGATCCCAATCTGCAGCCGAGCGTTGTGGGTTGCCAGTAGTCGCAGAGCTACACTGTTGCCAACCCAGTGAAACAACTCTCTCTCTCTCTCTCTCTCTCTCTCTCTCTCTCTCTCTCTCTCTCTCTCTCTCTCTCTCTCTCTCTCTCTCTCTCTCTCTCTCTCTCTCTCTCTCTCTCTCTCTCTAATGAGAGAGAGAGAGAGAGAGTTGTTTCGCTGGAATGGCAACAGTGTAGCTCTGTGACTACTGGTAACCCACAACGCTCGGCTGCAGACTGGGATCTGTTTGTTTGGTGCCTATCGCTGTAAAATTTGAAGGAGGTTCATTTGCATTGTGTAGATGGCCGTTCCACATTACCCCAGAGGTGTTCCACTTTGCCCCAGCGGGTGTTCCACATAGCCCCGGTTGATAAAAAAAAAATAATAAATTTCCTATTTAAGCACTCACCGTGTCACACTGCTGCAAGTACATAAACTGGACTCACATTGGTATGTAGTTCAAAGCTGGATATTATAGAAATAAACTAAAGGATGTCATTAACCTTAGCAGTTTACTTTAAAATAACTCCTTAAAACATCAGAATTGGAAAAAAAGTAAATAAATTTTAATGCATGTCACATTACCTATATTCTTTTCCACAATTGACATTAATGTTTAAGGATCCAATTGAACACTTATAAGGCATTCTAACCTGTCTTACCAACATATAGGACTATTTGGTCCGCATTACCCCCTAATGCCCCCCCACATGCTGACGTCCCACATAGCTCTTTACGGTATATATATATATATATATATATATATATATATATATATATATATATATATATATATATATATATATATATATATATATATATATATATATATATATATATATATATATATATATATATATATATATATATATATATATATATATATATATATATATATATATTTTACATGGGGGAAAATACCATTACAATTGTAGTACATTTCGGGCCATTACATTGAGAGTGTGAGTGATATTTCAGGTGGCTATTTTACTAAGTAACGTATAGAAGTGGGTGGGCTGGGAAGACAGTGTGTTACTGACTGACTGTAACTGTTTGTGTGTGGGAAGTGTAAGTGATATATCAAGGTGCCTGTTGTATGCAACGTTCATAGGTACAGAGACAAAATTAGCGTGTAAATAGCGACTGTTGGTTATATATAGTGTTAGGAAGAGAATAGATAAACAAAGGCGGAGAGTTTAGTACATAGAAACAAAATTAATGTTTAAATAGCGTCTGCTTGTCATCCTTTTTTTATATTTTTTTACAGCTACAATAATGTAAAAAAGCCCGCTATTCGCTGCTCCTATAAAAGCTCAGTGGAGTGGCCGAAAGAAAGATAAATTTCGGAAGAAGAGTTTTTTTTTTAACAGCAGAGGAAGCTGTTCTGGGGAAAAAAAGGATGAAAAAAAGCCCGCCAATCACTGCTCCTACAAGAGTCAAGAGGAATGGCCGAAAGATTGGTCAATTTATGTCCTGATACCCTCCTCTTGAAATAGAGATACAGGTAAATGAAGATTGTTCCAGAGTTTACAAGCGTGAGGGATGAGAGAGTGAAGATGCTGGTTAACTCGTGCATAAGGGATTTGGACAGTACGTATAGGGGTGAGCTTGAGTAGAAAGTCATGTGCCGCGGGGCCGCGGGAAGGGGGCGACGGAATTTAAGAGGTTGAAGACTATCAGTAGGAGGAGGAGAGCTGATGAGACGAAGAGCCTTAGACTCCACTCTGTCCAGAAGAGCTGTGTGAGTGGAGCCCACCCCACACGTGAGATGCATACTCCATATAGACCGGAACAGTTTCCAGAAAAAGTGAATGAATGAGGCATTTTTGAGGAAAAGTGGTTAACATGATTTTTCTGAAGGGAAATTATCTGCTGAAAATTATGAGGGGTGTTACCCGGCAGAATTTTGACATTTAAGGGGTCAAAATTAGGGTCAAAGGTCAGTAAGTGCAAATTTCCATTTTTTGAAGATGTATGGTGTAGAACTTAATATTATATTCATAGATTGCAACAAAACACCAAAAGACTTATGTGAAAGTAGGATTCTGACATTTTAATAGCCAATTTACAAGGAATTACATAAAAATTCAAAATTATAACGCCTTTTCTCAAAATAATGATATGCCCATAATTCTTACATTCTTGTTAACATAAATTTTCATGATATTGTCACTCGGTCACAATTTCAAATATTTTTAAAGTTCACACTATAGTATAAGTAAAACAGAAATTATAAACATGATGGTGCTGCTGTTAGGTCAATGGTCACCTGTTATTATTTGAGAAAACGTAAAACATATTTGTACCTTATGTTGATTTGTATCTGACCAAATTTGAGATAGCCGCTTCTTATTAAACGTTACAATTATAAAAGGAGAGTGTTGTTGCACTATATTACAGAATTATAATTATACTAATAAAATTACAAATGATTTATTAAATACAGCCAATACCCTAGCATGCCATAGAATGGGGATGGCGGGGGTGAGAGGGGGGATGAGTTAAGTGGTCACTTATAATGACTATAACTATTATTCTAATCCACTCTGTGATGGTTTTCTATTTGTACAGTTGACTTGTCCTTCAGAACACTTGCACGCTGCACAACATGGAAGACTAACCTTTCTGCATGAACAGTTCTTGGCAACGCATCCCTTTGTGCAGCCGCAGAATACAATTTCGCTGCAAGCTTTTGGTATAGGTGGGAGCGTTGTGAGTACAGGTTTCAGTGCTCGTCCTTTGTCACAGCAATCATATGGAACTTAATAAATTCTACATATGAAAGCTTCTGCCATGTTGGCATCATTCACAGACAATGTTTCAGTCTTCCCAAACTCATGCAGTAGTTTATGGTGCTCTAGAAACACATTCCAAGATGTCTTCTTTGAATGGCCTTGAAGGTAAGACACTGTATCGCAACCGGTTATTGCGTGATAAGCAAGCATTGACTCAAGAACTGTCTGTTCAAGTGCAAGTGTCTTCACAATTCCATGAATAGGAATATACTTTGGCTTTTTGGAAGTACCAGCTTGTAACCAGAGTGTTTCGCACTTCATTTTGTTGAAGTGAGCAATAAGGAGAATAGCAATGTCAGTGTCACGTGCAAGAACCACTATGTTTTCAGTGACTGAATGAATACAGTGCAGAATCACTCGAGTATCTGCTTCCTCGTGATCTGATTGAAGCATACTGGTATCAATTTCAGGGTCAGTAGTTCTCACTTCCATTCCTAATCCCCCAGCTACAATAACAGTTTTACCATGTGGTGAAGCTCTAATGATTTCGTCTGACAGAAAGGCAGAGAGATCCCTTTTATTTTCCGACAGCGCCAAAAAGTCATTCCAGTTGGACGGTAATGGAACATCTCTGCTCTCAACCAGACGTCTAATAGGACGAGACTTTTTTGCGTTTTCCTCTTGTGCCGTCTTTGATGGAGGTGCCGGTGTCCTTGTAGTGATCAAATGTGACATCGATTCTGTCAAATCGTTGGCCAACGTTTAAAATATGTTTAACAAATCTGTCGGCATAATCACCAAATGTTTTTGCTTCAGGGGGTTTGCCAAAAGCCACAACCGAGGCCTGGCCATCTATCACTAAGGTTGAAGTGCTATCTTTTGGTAATTCTATTTCTGATGGACAGGAGACATCTTTGGTGAGTACCTCCACAAGTATTGCTTTGTTTCCCGACCTCAGAGACTTGTTTTCTTCAGCAAGGCTAATGGGAACCTCACCAAGTTCATGGCTAAGAATTCTATCAAGATTAACGGGTCTGCCTGCTTGATATGCCGTTAGCAACCTTTGGAAAATCTGTCTATTAGATTTTAAGACCTGAGCTTTGCCTTTTGCTAAATCCTTGTGTATCTCATAAAGTGAAGCAAATGTTGGTGCTTTTGCCTTGTGCATTGTATCTGTCAGTTTTCTACTCTTAGTCATAGTAGCCAGTCTTTCTGATACAAACTCATTCAACTGCTGTTGACCCAGTGATTCAGCATTCAGGAGTGACTCTTGTATTTCTGATGTTGCAACATCTTTAGTTGCAATGTTAACCAATTGTCCACTTTGTTGAGATTCTTCAAAGGCTTTTAGCCCCGTTAGGACTTCAAAAATACTGTTTTCGTCATGATTGTCACGTTTCATCCTACCAGGAGTCGCTTCTTTTGGAGTCAGATCATCGTCCATATGAAGATTGTACATTTCCCATGTTTGTGAGGCAACACAAGCTCGCATATTGTAGGACAGAGTCCAACGACTAGGGGCAGATTTGGTCTTTGTGATACCCACTATTCCACCCGCTTTCTTGCCAACTCCATTGAGCCATTCAAGACTATGATCAGGATCAACTTGGTTAAAAGTTTTGTTGGAACCTTTAACCACAAAGTTTCCTTGGCGAAATTCTTGTTCAATTTCCTCTGGGAGTTGTTTCATTAGAGACAAGTAGACTGCCCCCCACCTGGCATAGTTGATATGGTCATATCTATAATAGTATGGCAACATTGCCCGAAATGAATCGAGATACATGTCCCATAGTCCATCACGCTGTGATCTTGTGAACTTTAGCAAGATTGAAACCATACTCAGATAGTGCCACCAAAACTGGAAGTTGACATCAACATTCTTCGTTTCCAAGAATAACTTGCATTTTCCTTTTAAATCTTGAATAAATACGTTGTTAACTTATACAATTTATAACTTCATGCAATTGTTAGAGCCTATTCATAAAATATATAGGTACTTAACAATCTTTTTGAAAAAAATATCGATTTTTGAACTTGATGACCTTTTGACCCAATTTTGACCCCTTAAATGGCATAATTTTGCCGGGTAACACCCTCCATCATTTTCAGTATATAAATCTGCTCCAGAAAACATAGGTTACTTACTTTTCCTCAAAAATGCCTCATGCAGCTTAAATAGTGACAATTTCGTAAAATTGTCCCAGACTAATACGGAGACGATACCGAACGCCCAACATCGAGGAAGCTGATTTAGTGAGAGACGAGATGTGAAGTTTCCAGTTAAGATTTTGAGTTAAGGATAGACCGAGGATGTTTAGTGTTGAAGAAGGTGACATCTGAGTGTTGTCGAAGAATAGGAGATAGGTGTTTTGAAGATTGTGTCGAGTTGATAGGTGGAGAAATTGTTTTTTTAAGGCATTGAAGGACACAAGGTTCCTTTTACCCCACTCGGAAATGATATTAAGGTCTGAGGTTAAGCGTTGTGCAGCCTCCAGCCTTGAGTCATGTAATTCCTGTTGAGAGGGTCTTCTGTTGAAAGAAGTTGAATAATGCAGAGTGGAGTCATCAGCGTATGAATGGATAGGACAGTTTGCTATGGAAAGAAGATCATTGATGAGTAACAGGAAGAGAGTGGGTGATAAGACAGAGCTCTGTGGAACACCACTGTTAATAGGTTTAAGAGAAGAACAGTGACCGTCTACCACAGCTGAGATAGAACGGCCGGAAAGGAAACTGGAGATAAAGGAACAGAGAGAGGGATAGAATCCGATAGAGGGCAGTTTAGAAAGCAAAGACTTGTGCCAGACTCTATCGAAGGCTTTCGATATGTCTAGTGCAACTGAGAAAGTTTCACCGAAACGGCTAAGAGAGGATGACCAAGAATCAGTTAAGATAGATAGTTTTTCGCCAGTAGAACGCCCCTTGCGGAACCCAAACTGGCGATTAGATAGAAGGTTAAAAGTGGAAACTGGCTTTTGAATCTTCCGGTTAAGGAATGATTCAAAAACTTTAGATAGACAGGAAAGTAAAGCTATAGGGCGGTAGTTTGAGGGATTAGAGCGGTTACCCTTCTTAGCCACAGGCTGAATGAAGGCGTACTCCCAGCAGGAAGGAAAGGTAGATGTTGACAGGCAGAGACGAAAGAGTTTGACCAGGCAGGGTGACAGCACGGAAGCACAGTTTTTAAGGACAATAGGAGGCACTCCATCAGGTCCATCAGCCTTCTGAGAGCTGTGAACAGAAATGTTTTTATTGCTAATATTTTTATTGCCATTTTCATTGACACAATATTTGTCTTTATATTATGGGCATTGTCTTGTTCCTTCATATTATTGTCATTATTTTATTGCCAATATTTTACTGGCACTTTATCTTGCCATTATTTTATTCTCATCATAATACTGCTAGTATTTTATTGACACTTTATTGCCATTATATTACTCCCATTACTTCCTTATTACTTTATTTGCATCATTTTATTCCTATTATTTTACTGAAACAGTGATAACACGATGCTAAAAGGTTATAATTCTTTACCGACCAGGGGCAAGGTAAAGTAGGCTACCCCTGAACGCTCCCTTATTAGACTATATGTATTCAGTAGAAGATCCAGGAGGTTGTTCCTCGGGGCAAATAATCTTTACTTGAGGAGAACGAGCAGGAGGGAATGAGGATGGCTGGCTGCAGGGCGTGGCTGGACGAACCTTCCTTTGGCACCTCTGAAAAGTGTGAAATCGTATGAAAGTTGCAATACCAGAAAATATATGGAAACTTGTCATTTGGGGTAAAGGTACAGGCCCCCGAAGTCTTGGACGGTTATGATGAAGCTAGGAAAGTAAATGGACCCTATGTATTGACTAGTATACTTTAATTAAACCATTTATTTAATTATATTCACTTAACTTTCGCGAACATAAGTACAAAGTCGGTAACCAGTCGAGCTATGGATGTCCCCACTCACAGGATACTTGTTCTGCATCTTGTGAATTAACCTGCCTTTGTGTGTGTGTGTGTGTGTGTGTGTGTGTGTGTGTGTGTGTGTGTGTGTGTGTGTGTGTGTGTGTGTGTGTGTGTGTGTAATTCACCTCTTGGTCTGCTGCGGGTCTCTCCCGAGACAGACAGCCGTTCTCCTACGGAAGAGCACAGAGCTAGTAGTACCGATCTTTGGGTAGGACTGAGACCACTCACACACAGCACACCTCGACAACGAGGTCACAACTCCTTGCCTGACGTCGCGTACCTACTCACTGCTAAGTGAACAGGGGCTACACGTGAAGGAAGATAAACCCAACTTATCTTCACCCGACCTTGGAATTGAACCACGGACCTTCTGGTTGTGAGTCAGACGCTCTACCCTGTGTGTGTGTGTGTGTGTGTGTGTGTGTGTGTGTGTGTAGAATGGAAATTCAGTATAATTTGAGGGGATAACAACATTCCGGCGAGTTAGGGAGAGATCTGAGGCTCCGAGACGTCCACAACAAGGAAGGAGTTAATTAGACAAATAGACCCTTCGTGTTTGATGATGACGATGATGATGTTGATAATGCGAAAATAGATCCCTTACTAAGGCCGGTGTCACACTGGGCGGTTTTGCCGCGCGGTATTACGCGGCAGCCGCCCAACACCGCTGCACGCTGCGGCAGAATCGCCCTGCCGCGCTGCCGTTGCCCGCCGCGAGTGAGGACACAACACAATTCAATGCACGTGGTCACACAAGGTGGTTCTGCCGCGCGGTCGACCACCATGCTTGATGTTGATTTGATAGTTCATTTAGTGTAATTGTCAATCTTTCCCCGGCAGATATTGTCCTCCAATACTGTGTGTTTTGTTTGGAGATGTGAGGCCTTAGAACTTGCAGCAATTTATCAAATGACCTTGGTCATTCGGCAATTAGAAACATAAGAACGTCGGAGTCTGCAAGAGGCCGATAGGCCTGTACAAGGCAGCTCCTTTGAACCTAAGCTCCAGTGAATCTAACCCCACCTGATATCACTGTCCAAGAATTTATCTAATCTATTTTTTTTAATGCGACAGTTGTATTGCCACTCACCACATGACTGCTTAGCCGGCTCCTCTCATCTACCAATGTTAGTAAACCAATTTTTGTCTATGTCCTTGTTGAATCTGAATCTATCCAGTTAAAACCCATTACTACGTGTCCTACCTGGTTCTCTTACCAACATAACCTTATTAATATCCCCCTTATTAAAGCCCTTCATCCATTTATAAAACTCGATCACGCACCCTTCGCCTTCTAGAGAATGCATGTTTAACTGTTTCAGTCTTTCCTTGTATGGCAAGTTTCGTAGCCCTTGAATCATCATAGTCATCCTTCTCTGCATCGATTCTAACATTTTGATACCCATTCTATAGTAAGGTGACCATAACTGAACAGCATAATAAAGATGAGGTCTAACTAATGCTACATATAGTTTGAGGAAGACTTAGCGCTTCTATTGATTACGCTCCTTGAAATAAAACCCAGTACCCTGTTTGCTCGATTTCTAGCTTGAATGCATTGTGCCCTTGGACCAAGAGCAGAGCTCACTAACACCCCCTATTCTCATAAAACTTCTCAAACTTTTCTCTTGTTTTCCTCCAAGCATGAAATGGGTGAACCCAATTTCTCAGACATGTGGACTCTTAAGTAATCCCTCTGCCTCAAGGACACAAACAACCTTGAAGTTGGCGCTGCCGCGCGGCGAAACCGCCCAGTGTGACAGGAAGCTGGTCAATGTCATTATAAGGAACGTCAGGACACGAGCATCGGGGGGAGGGAGTATGAAGGAGGGATGGGAGGTATAGCTGTGACGTATAATGGGGTAGCGATGACAGAAAACGGATGAAGTAATGCTTGATTAGAGACTACAGTAAAATGTCAACTTTTAACGTTTATTTAGTTCTTACATTAAATTTTTGTTACCACACGCAATGTAATGTTATAGTTTTTTTTTATTGTGAAGACTTGGTAATAGGTTAATTTTCATGACGATCAAGAATCGATCAATTTAACAATTCGTTTATAAAAAGTTAGATTGGAAAACTGGTTTAACGATAGACTTATATGGTTTCCTTGCTCTTCATATGGGTTTCATAATTCAGTAAACATGAGGATAAGGTAGGACATCTACTACTACAACATTTATAGTTATAAAACTCTTTGGGCCCACTCATTTACTACAACCATAGGCGGCGGGGGAGGGTGGCTTTTAGGGCTTCAGCCCCAAATCTTTCACCAAAAGACCCAGATCTTTCTTTAAGGTTTTAAGGTGTTAAGATATTTTTTTTTACTTAATTCATTATACAGTAACTTGATTCTAGTGTAGGACGTATCATAAATTAATTTTGTCATTATACCAAAGTCCCTTATGTCTCCAGAAGAAGAAGAAGAAGAATCTATGGGGATGTTTTTATTTTTTTTCCCAGGGGAGCATACGCCCGGACCCCTCCCCATTGCCAGACAGGGTTTAAGTCCCCGATGTCTACAATGTCTGGCATCGATCCTGATTACAGCAGAGGATACTATCTGATGTTACAACAGACAGCCCATATTAGTGACATCACAGACATAGAAAATATGAAATTTTGATTATATATATATATATATATATATATATATATATATATATATATATATATATATATATATATATATATATATATATATATATATATATATATATATATATATATATATATATAGTTGTTGCGTTCTGCAGCCTCTAGCCTGGAGTCATGTAATTCCTGTTGAGAGGGTCTTCTGTTCAAAGAAGTTGAATAATGCAGAGTGGAGTCATCAGCATATGAGTAGATAGGACAGGTTGTTATGGAAAGAAGATCACTGATGAATAACAGGAAGAGAGGGTGATAGGACGGAGCCCTGTGGAACACCACTGTTAATAGGTTTAGGGGAAGAACAGTGACCGTCTACAACAGCAGAGATAGAACGGTCGGAAAGGAAACTGGAGATAAAGGAACAGAGAGAAAGATAGAATCCGAAAGAGGGCAGTTTAGAAAGCAAAGACTTATGCCGGACTCTATCGAAGGCTTTCGATATGTCTAGTGCAATTGAGAAAGTTTCACCGAAACGGCTAAAAGAGGATGACCAAGAATTAGTTAAGAGAGCAAGAAGATCGCCAGTAGAACGCCTCTTGCGGAACCCATACTGGCGATGAGATAGAAGGTTAGAAGTGGAAAGGTGCTTTTGAATCTTCCGGTTAAGGATTGATTCAAAAGCTTTAGATAGACAGGAAAGTAAAGCTATAAGGCGGTAGTTTGAACGATTGGAACGTTCACCCTTCTTAGGCAGAAGCTGTACGAAGCCGTACTTCCAGAGGGAAGGAAAGATAGCTGTTGATAGGCAGAGACGAAAGAGTTTGACCAGGCAGGGTGTCAGCACGGAAGCATAGTTTTTAAGGACAATAGGAGGCACTCCATCATGTCAATAAGCCTTCTGAGAGTTGAGACCAGAGAGGCATAAAAACATCATTCCTAATAATCTAAATAACAGGCATAAAGGAGTCAGAGGGGGTGAGTAGAAACATGCCCAGAATCGTTCAGAGTGGAGTTGTTACAGAAAGTTTGAGCGAAGAGTTCAGCCTTAGAGATAGATGATTGGGCAGTGCTGCTGTCTGGGTTAAGTTGAGGGGAAAGAGGAAGAAGTGAAATTGGAGGAGATATTTTGGCTAAGTGCCAGAACTCTCTGGAAGAAATAGAAAACAAGGTGTTGACATTTTCTATGGATAAAGGAGTTTTTTTGATAAGTCGAAGAATATATTTGGCACGATTCCGGGCGGAAATGTAATGATCATGGTTAGAGGGAGTTCGAGGGCCTTGGTACATTTTGTGAGCTGCCTCTCTATCTTTGACAGCACGAGAACAAGCGTGATTAAACCAAGGTTTTTTAGCATGGGGAGTAGAGAAAGTACGTGGAATGTATGCTTCCATTCCAGAGACAATCACCTCTGTGATGCGCTGAGCACACACAGAGGGGTCTCTATCCTGGAAGCAAATCGGAAATCGGAAAAGTACATCCTCAGGTCGTCCCACCGAGTTGAAGCAAAATGCCAGAAGCATTGCCTCTTTGGAGGGTCCAGAGGGTGTACAGGAGCGATAGGACAGGATACAGAAATAAGATTGTGATCGGAGGAGCCCAACGGAGAGAACAGGTTGACAGAGTAAGCAGAAGGATTAGAGGTAAGGAAGAGGTCTAGAATGTTGGGCCTGTCTCCAAGACAGTCAGGAATACGAGTAGGGTGCTGAACCAACTGCTCCAGGTCGTTGAGGAGAGCAAAGTTGTAGGCTTGTTCACCAGGCTGGTCAGTGCAAGAGGATGAAAGCCAAAGCTGGTGGTGAACATTGAAATCTCCCAAGATGGAGATTTCAGCGAAGGGAGAGTGGGTCAAGATGTGCTCCACTTTAGAGTTCAAATAGTCAAAGAATTTTACATAGTTAGTAGAGTTAGGTGAGAGATAAACAGCACAGATGTATTTAGTAATAGAATGACAATGAAGTCTTAGCCAGATGGTGGAAAATTCAGAAGAGTCAAGGTCGTGGGCACGAGAGCAAGTGATTTCGTTGCGCACGTAGGCGCAACATCCAGCTTTGGATTGAAATTTAGGATAGAGATAGTAGGAGGGAACAGAGTAGAGATTGCTGTCAGTAGCCTCAGAAACCTGTGTCTCGGTGAGGAAGAGTAGGTGAGGTTTAGAGGAGGAGAGATGGTGTTCCACAGAATGAAAATTAGAACGGAGGCCGCAAATGTTGCAGAAATTGATAAGGAGGAGGTTCGAGGAGTTATCAGGACACCTCTCAAGTCGGCAGCCAGAAGGGGAGTCCTCCCTGGGGGAATTTATGGTCCCCCCCCCCCAGGTGGGGACTCCGAGGTAGTGTTTTCGTTAGCCATTTTGAATTTTGAATTTTGGGAAAAGGTGTTTGTGTTTTGTGAATGTAGTGTGGTGTAGAAAGAGAGAGGAACTGTCTTTAGAGAGCATGCTGAACTGCTCTCTGGTGTTAATGAGACAAAAGGGAAACGGTTAGTGAGGACATGGGAAGGGTCTTTGAAGGGCTTCAGTACCCTCCTCGCTTCTCATATATCCTCACCGGAAGTAGCTCACGCCCGTTCGGTAGGTGTCTTCCTACCTACTCCTACTAAATATATGGCTCTTCGTCTCATCAGCTCTCCTCCTCATACAGAGAGTCTTCTACCTCTTAATTACCGCCGCCATGCTGCCTCTCTTTCTCTCTTCTATCGATATTTCCACGCTGACTGCTCTTCTGAACTTGCTAACTGCATGCCTCCCCTCCTCCCGCGGCCCCGCTGCAGGCGACTTTCTACTCATGCTCATCCCTATACTATCCAAACCCTTTATGCAAGAGATAACCAGCATCTTCACTCTTTCATCCCTCACTCTGGTAAACTCTGAGTAGTAACAAATGTACGGAAGTGGGGGGGACTGGAAGTGGGGGGGACTGGAAGTGGGGGTTGGGGGGGTCAGCGGTCAGCGGGGGGGTTACGGGAGTGGGGGTAATTTGGAAGTGGGGGGGACTGGAAGTGGGGGTTGGGGGGGTCAGCGGTCAGCGGGGGGGTTACGAAAGAGGGGGTATCTGGACCCCCCCCCCCCACTCCCATCTCTCTTACCTTTTCACACCCCCCCACACCCCTCTCGGACTAGCGTACGGAAGCGAGAGGTGACAGGAGTAGGGTGCCCTGCAGGGAGGGAGGGGGGGTGACGGGAGAAGGGGTACTTGAAGGGTTAAGATAAGATCTTTGACCCTCGAATGACCACCAGATTATAATCACGGAAAAGGTTAAGGACATTAGGTTAATGACCAGGCTGAAATATGAATTTACTCTCTAATGCAAGTCCGAAAATAAAATAAAAAATCGCCATTGAACGTAAGACTCGATAAATTATTTAACTTTTTGCTGGATGTATTGTATCATTATCTTCTTAATTCTCATTTCACAACTTGTTTCTTCTTATTTCTTTCCTCAACTTATATATAATATTTTTTACTCCCGTTATTTGGTGCCATATAACCATAAACACTTAAGCACAAATTCTTTTTTTTTCTGATTTTGCATTAATTAATGTCTTATATCTCATTTCTTAACTTATTTCTTCTTATTTCTTTTCTCAACTTGCATTTCTTTATATTTTCTGTCTGCTCTTTGGTGTCATATGATCTTAGACGTTGCCGCATCGAGTTTACCTTTTTCCGTGAAAAAGGGATAATGTGTGTGTGTGTGTGTGTGTGTGTGCGTGTGCGTGTGTGTTCCATTCCCTCCGATTCTTGAGAAATCTGCGGCTAGCTCGAAATTTTGTGGGCCATCTTTTTAGCCGATTATATGCTCCGAAGCGGAATTTAGTGAGGATTCTTATGGTATCTTCAAATTCCTCATACGTCTATTAGTTCCCGAGTTACACCGAGAAAACTGATTTTTTTTCTCTCGTCAGAGTAGCCTAACAAATAAAAATCACTCATTAATTAATGTCTTATATTTCATTTCTTAACTTATTTCTTCTTATTTCTTTTCTCAACTTGCATTTCTTTATATTTTCTGCCTGCTCTTCGGTGTCATATGACCTTAGACGTTGCCGCATCGAGTTTACCTTTTCCGTGAAAAAGGGATCGTAATGTGTGTGTGTGTGTGTGTGTGTGTTCCATTCCCTCCGATTCTTGAGAAATCTGCGGCTAGCTCGAAATTTTGTGGGCCATCTTTTTTAGCCGATTATATGCTCCGAAGCGGAATTTAGTGAGGATTCTTATGGTATCTTCAAATTCCTCATACGTCTATTAGTTCCCGAGTTACACCGAGAAAACTGAATTTTTTTCTCTCGTAAGAGTATCCTAACAAATAAAATCACTCATTAATTAATGTCTTATATTTCATTTCTTAACTTATTTCTTCTTATTTCTTTTCTCAACTTGCATTTCTTTATATTTTCTGCCTGCTCTTCGGTGTCATATGACCTTAGACGTTGCCGCATCGAGTTTACCTTTTCCGTGAAAAGGGATCGTAATGTGTGTGTGTGTGTGTGTGTGTGTATTCCATTCCCCTCCGATTCTTGAGAAATCTGCGGCTAGCTCGAAATTTTGTGGGCCATCTTTTTTAGCCGATTATATGCTCCGAAGCGGAATTTAGTGAGGATTCTTATGGTATCTTCAAATTCCTCATACGTCTATTAGTTCCCGAGTTACACCGAGAAAACTGATTTTTTTTCTCTCGTCAGAGTATCATAACAAATAAAAATCACTCATTAATTAATGTCTTATATTTCATTTCTTAACTTATTTCTTCTTATTTCTTTTCTCAACTTGCATTTCTTTATATTTTCTGCCTGCTCTTCGGTGTCATATGACCTTAGACGTTGCCGCATCGAGTTTACTTTTTTCCGTGAAAAAGGGATCGTGTGTGTGTGTGTGTGTGTGTGTGTGTGTGTGTGTGTGTGTGTGTTCCATTCCCCTCTGATTCTTGAGAAATCTGCTGCTTGCTCAAAATTTTGTGGGCCAACTTTTTTAGCCGAATATATGTTCCGAAGCGGAATTTAGTGAGGATTCTTATGGTATCTTCAAATTCCTCATACGTCTATTAGTTCCCGAGTTACACCGAGAAAACTGAATGTTATTCTCTCGTCAGAGTATCCTAACAAATAAAAATCACTCAGAGCTCCTCATCTACGTTCCTTAGAAAGATTGCCATATGTTACTATTTAGAAACTTATCCCAACAACTGCAAATTTGACGCACTTTCATCGAAAACTTAATTTTTAATAATTTTTTATGGCGCGTTTCGCGTCATCGTCCGCCAGAACCTTTACCCTTGATGACATGAAATGCGTCATCGTGCGCGAGAAGGTTAAATAAGTCAGATTTATCTCAAATTCACTGTCTGGGCAGACAAATATTCGGAAAAGAGAAGGCAAACCAGTTTGTAGATATATATAAATATGCCGTATATTCACGTCCTTATGGATATCTTCTTGTTGATTAGGGTATAAATACTCCTGAATCCCTACAGTTTCGCTCAAACATTGTTGGAGAGCCTCCCAGATGAACGCGTATTCCAATGGTGAACTCCAGGAAAAAGGAACTCTTACACGTTCTATACTCCCAACATAACGAACCCTATGGTTTAAGCTCTCAGCTACTTCTGATCTTACTCTCTTAAGCCTTTGCAGTTACTTTCTTAAACCATCGAAGCCCGCCTTCCTGAAGTCAGGTATTAAGTGTTGTTTCTGCTGACTCTATCCTCCCATTTAATATTAAATTTAATTTCCTTATGATCACTGTTACCTAATGAACCCCCAACCTCAATGTTGCTTATTATGTCCTCTTTATTAGTTAACAACAAATCCAAAATATTATCTTCCCTCGTTCGCACTGTTTTGTATATAGAACGAACTTACATTAGCTGAACTCACACTGTTTTGATTATAGAACGAACTTACATTGGCTGAACTCACACTGTTTTGAATATAGAACGAACTTACATTAGCTGATCTCACACTGTTTTGAATACAGAACGAACTTACATTAGCTAAACCCACACTCCTGGAAGAAGCTAAAATTGTCTAAAGGCTACAATAAAATCAATATGACCGATGAAGATACGGCACGTCACAATGAACAAACTCACTGTCTTCTCTGTAAATACGGGTTTTAAAAGGTAAAGGAGTAAAACATCATGACCATGAAAAATCAGGAAACAATTACATTGAAGCTTATTGTAATAGATGCAACCTTCAAATGAAAAAAATCACAAATTGCAGCGCACTCTCATTGCACATTATGCGGATTACGACATGACGTTAATCCCGCGTGAATTAACGCTACCTGGCTTTGAAAATCAAACTAAGACCAAAACATTCAGTTCAGAAATACCATGAAGTCATCATAAATGACTTGAGATTTATTGACACGTATGTCTTTATGTCTGGTTCACTCGCGGCTTTAGCGAACCAATTCATCAGCACTGGGAACGAGCCCATGTGCACACAACAGATGTTGAAAGATGTGCCAGCACCTGCGTTACCATTATTGATCAAGGGAAAGCAGGTTTTTTGTTATGACTATATGGATTCGATGGAACGACTTTCTGAGACACGTCTTCCATCCCGCGAAGATTTTTTTCAATTCGCTTCAAGAAGCAGAACTTTCCGAAAGTGATTATAAACATGCTCAGAATGTTTGGAAAGTAGCTGGATGTCAGAACCTGATGGACTATTTGTTGCTTTATGTAAAAGTGGATGTTGGCCTTCTATGTGATGTCTTCCTAGAGTGGAGAGGTATTTTGAAAACCCAGTGGAGGTTGGATATTGTAAATTATGTTAGCCTGCCAGGATTTGCCTATGACTCTTTTTGTTAAAAACACAGCATGAATTAGAGATGCTTAGTAGCCCACACATATATCAGTGCATTCAAACCACTGTGCGTGTGGGCTACACAAGTGTTGTGCGTCGTTTTGTACGCACCAATAACATCTACACGAACCCTCAGTTTAATCCAAAACATGATAGAAACACTTTCCTTTCATATCTTGACTTCAACAGTCTTTATCCCACTGTAATGCAAGAGAAGTTACCATGTGGATATATGAGAAAACTAGATGAGACAGAAATGCACTGGTTTTTGAGCGGGAGGGGGGCTAGGTCAATCAAGCAACCGATGGCGATTTTGGATACCTCATTCTGTGCAATACTGAGGCTGTCTCACGTGAAGTCATTGAGAAAACGGATGACCTCCCACTGACCGTCAGAAGACACAATATCATCAATAGAGATATATCGTCAGCCGCACACGAATGGTATGAAGAAGAAAACCGTCCAGTACCGTGTAAGAACATAAAACAGATTGGAACACATGTTGCTCAGGAGAAAATACTGTTTGCTCTGTCCTCCTTAAACTGCTATTCAACTAGGCCGGGTTGTTAAAAAGTGCATGCTATTTATATGTTTAAGCAAAAGCACTTTCTTGCGGACTTCATTCAGGATAACATAGAAGCCCGCAAAAGTGCTACTTGCCCTATCAAGAAAACTGCAATCAAGTGTATTTCAAACAGCAATTATAGTCTATACATCATGAACGCGGCCAAATATAGTGAAGACATAGATATTGTCACCAACCGCGAAAAGTTTTGAAGCTGGCCCGAAGTCCTTACTTTAAACGCGTTGTACCCCTCAATGATGGTCATGTAGTTGTAGTTCGCCATAAGAAATATTCACAGGCGAATCATCCAAACTACATTGGCTACTACGTCCTAGAGCTGTCCAAGCTGCGACTATATGATTTCTTTTACAGTATCATGAAGGCTCATTACGGGATCAGGCGAAACTAGTGTATTGTGACACTGATTCCTTAATAACAGAAACTGAAACTCCTGATCTATTAACAGAGTACTCGCAGGAACCCTTTAAAAGCTATATAGACACAAGTAACTTTAGCTCCTCACATTCCTTGTACAACACAGACAACAAAGGCAAGCTCGGATTTCTCAAGTCTGAAGTGAGGGAAAGAACCATCTCAGAATTTGTAGGTGTAAGAACAAAGTGCTACTCCATCCCCATGGCAGACAGTGACCGGTTGAGTTCAGCTAAGAGCGTTCCAAAGCTCATAAAGAAAAAAATTGCTCATCAGCGATACAAAGACGTCCTATTCCAGAAGCAAACATTTACCTTTGGCTATCAGGGATTCACAGTGCGTAATGGACGAATGAGTACAGTAAAATATCCCAAGAGAGGGATATCTGTAGTTCAGGACAAAAGACACTGCTTTAGCACCTTGGAGTTACGACCTTACGGTCATCCCGATAATTCTACAGGGGTAGAGGAGGAGGAGGAAGAGAAGGAAGCTGTAATCATAATTTGACCAAATTCCAATAAACATTGAGTTTGTTTGACTTGTTTATATGCCCTTTATCAAAAAATGAATGAAAAAAACAATAATTGTCTTAAAATTTATTCGATTTGTGGAAACATGTAGACAAAACGCGTCTATGTTTCGATCTGGCTCATATAAAAAAATAAAAAAAAAGACTCGCGAAATGTGCGCGGCGGCGGCAGCAGCGGGTCCTGCGGCGACATCATGCGACGACAGGATGCGACAGGATTGCGTGGGCTCGGGGCGGGGCGAGGCGGGGCGGCAGCACGCTACCAAGTTATTCTAAAAGAGAAATGAGACACTGGATTTGTCTCTACTATGAACCGGACATGATAGTGTTCTTAGATAGTTATGCTCTCGACCTCAAATTATACTCTGATTATTTTAAATATATTGCTTACCCTGGGCTCAGGATATATAAAAATGCATTTCGACTTCAAAGCACGCGAAGCGATGTGTGCGGGGCTTATGTCGTGTACTTTGCCTACAATGTTTCACACTTGGGTGTAAGAGAAACTCTTGAAAAATTTGTATGGAGTTTTCCAAGACCGAATATTCGAGGAATGATGAACACGTGATGAGATTCGCTTACAGCAAGTTTATAATGCCCGTATGACATCAAACATTTAACACGTGTTCATAAAAAGTAAGTATTGACTTTATTGATTTTTCATATTGAAGTGTATTACATTCCATGAAGCTATTCTCAGCATAAATAATTTTCTAGTTCCTTTATCGTGGTTTGTATAACACGCTTAAATCAGTGGTCTGGCTCCATACAGGACCTCACTCGTCACCACCACTAGCCCCAGTGCTGCCGCCCCGCCCCGCCCCGCCCCGAGCCCACGCAATCCTGTCGCATCCTGTCGTCGCATGATGTCGCCGCAGGACCCGCTGCACATTTCGCGAGTCTTTTTTTATATTTTTTTTATATGAGCCAGATCGAAACATAGACGCGTTTTGTCTACATGTTTCCACAAATCGAATAAATTTTAAGACAATTATTGTTTTTTTCATTCATTTTTTGATAAAGGACATATAAACAAGTCAAACAAACTCAATGTTTATTGGAATTTGGTCAAATTATGATTACAGCTTCCTTCTCTTCCTCCTCCTCCTCTACCCCTGTAGAATTATCGGGATGACCGTAAGGTCGTAACTCCAAGGTGCTAAAGCAGTGTCTTTTGTCCTGAACTACAGATATCCCTCTCTTGGGATATTTTACTGTACTCATTCGTCCATTACGCACTGTGAATCCCTGATAGCCAAAGGTAAATGTTTGCTTCTGGAATAGGACGTCTTTGTATCGCTGATGAGCAATTTTTTTTCTTTATGAGCTTTGGAACGCTCTTAGCTGAACTCAACCGGTCACTGTCTGCCATGGGGATGGAGTAGCACTTTGTTCTTACGCCTACAAATTCTGAGATGGTTCTTTCCCTCACTTCAGACTTGAGAATCTGAGCTTGCCTTTGTTGTCTGTGTTGTACAAGGAATGTGAGGAGCTAAAGTTACTTGTGTCTATATAGCTTTTAAAGGGTTCCTGCGAGTACTCTGTTAATAGATCAGGAGTTTCAGTTTCTGTTATTAAGGAATCAGTGTCACAATACACTAGTTTCGCTTGATCCCCGTAATGAGCCTTCATGATACTGTAAAGAAATCATATAGTCGCAGCTTGTACAGCTCTAGGACGAAGTAGCAAATGTAGTTTGGATGATTCGCCTGTGAATATTTCTTATGGCGAACTACAACTACATGACCATCATTGAGGGTACAACGCGTTTAAAGTAAGGACTTCGGGCCAGCTTCAAAAACTTTTCGCGGTTGGTGACAATATCTATGTCTTCACTATATTTGGCCGCGTTCATCAGGTATCGACCAAAAATGCTGTTTGAAATACACTTGATTGCAGTTTTCTTGATAGGGCAAGTAGCACTTTTGCGGGCTTCTATGTTATCCTGAATGAAGTCCGCAAGAAAGTGCTTTGGCTTAAACATAGAAATAGCATGCACTTTTAACAACCCGGCCTAGTTGAATAGCAGTTTAAGGAGGGACAGAGCAAACAGTATTTTCTCCTGAGCAACATGTGTTCCAATCTGTTTTATGTTCTTACACGGTACTGGACGGTTTTCTTCTTCATACCATTCGTGTGCGGCTGACGATATATCTCTATTGATGATATTGTGTCTTCTGACGGTCATTGGGAGGTCATCCGTTTTCTCAATGACTTCGTGAGAAAGCCTCAGTATTGCACAGAATGAGGTATCCAAAATCGCCATCGGTTGCTTGATTGACCTAGCCCCCCTCCCGCTCAAAAACCAGTGCATTTCTGTCTCATCTAGTTTTCTCATATATCCACATGGTAACTTCTCTTGCATTACAGTGGGATAAAGACTGTTGAAGTCAAGATATGAAAGGAAAGTGTTTCTATCATGTTTTGGATTAAACTGAGGGTTCGTGTAGATGTGATTGGTGCGTACAAAACGACGCATTAACACTTGTGTAGCCCCACGCACATTTGTTTGAATGCAATGATATATGTGTGGGCTACTAAGCATCTCTAATTCCTGCTTTGTTTTTAACAAAATAGATTCATAGGAATATCCTGGCATGATAACATAATTTACAATATCAAACCTCCACTGGGTTTTCAAAATACCTCTACACTCTATGAAGACATCACATAGAAGGCCAACATCCACTTTACATAAAGCAACAAATAGTCCATCAGGTTCTGACATCCAGCTACTTTCCAAACATTCTGAGCATGTTTATAATCACTTTCGGAAAGTTCTGCTTCTTGAAGCGAATTGAAAAAATCTTCGCGGGATGGAAGACGTGTCTCAGAAAGTCGTTCCATCGAATCCATATAGTCATAACAAAAACCTGCTTTCCCTTGATCAATAATGGTAACGCAGGTGCTGGCACATCTTTCAACATCTGTTGTGTGCACATGGGCTCGTTCCCAGTGCTGATGAATTGGTTCGCTAAAGCCGCGAGTGAACCAGACATAAAGACATACGTGTCAATAAATCTCAAGTCATTTATGATGACTTCATGGTATTTCTGAACTGAATGTTTTGGTCTTAGTTTGATTTTCAAAGCCAGGTAGCGTTAATTCACGCGGGATTAACGTCATGTCGTAATCCGCATAATGTGCAATGAGAGTGCGCTGCAATTTGTGATTTTTTTCATTTGAAGGTTGCATCTATTACAATAAGCTTCAATGTAATTGTTTCCTGATTTTTCATGGTCATGATGTTTTACTCCTTTACCTTTTAAAACCCGTATTTACAGAGAAGACAGTGAGTTTGTTCATTGTGACGTGCCGTATCTTCATCGGTCATATTGATTTTATTGTAGCCTTTAGACAATTTTAGCTTCTTCCAGGAGTGTGGGTTTAGCTAATGTAAGTTCGTTCTATAATCAAAACAGTGTGAGATCAGCTAATGTAAGTTCGTTCTATATTCAAAACAGTGTGAGTTCAGCCAATGTAAGTTCGTTCTATAATCAAAACAGTGTGAGTTCAGCTAATGTAAGTTCGTTCTATATACAAAACAGTGCGAACGAGGGAAGAAAATATTTTGGATTTGTTGTTAACTAATAAAGAGGACATAATAAGCAACATTGAGGTTGGGGGTTCATTAGGTAACAGTGATCATAAGGAAATTAAATTTAATATTAAATGGGAGGATAGAGTCAGCAGAAACAACACTTAATACCTGACTTCAGGAAGGCGGGCTTCGATGGTTTAAGAAAGTAACTGCAAAGGCTTAAGAGAGTAAGATCAGAAGTAGCTGAGAGCTTAAACCATAGGGTTCGTTATGTTGGGAGTATAGAACGTAAGAGTTCCTTTTTCCTGGAGTTCACCATTGAATACGCGTTCATCTGGGAGGCTCTCCAACAATGTTTGAGCGAAACTGTAGGATTCAGGAGTATTTATACCCTAATCAACAAGAAGATATCCATAAGGACGTGAATATACGGCATATTTATATATATCTACAAACTGGTTTGCCTTCTTTTCCGAATATTTGTCTGCCCAGACAGTGAATTTGAGATAAATCTGACTTATTTAACCCTCTCGCGCACGATGACGCATTTCATGTCATCAAGGGTAAAAGGTTCTGGCGGACGATGACGCGAAACGCGCCATAAAAGTAAATAAAAATTATTAAAATTAAGTTTTCGATGAAAGTGCGTCAAATTTGCAGTTGTTGGGATAAGTTTAAATAGTAACATATGGCAATCTTTCTAAGGAACGTAGATGAGGAGCTCTGAGCGATTTTTATTTGTTAGGATACTCTGACGAGAGAATAACATTAATTTTTCTAGGTGTAACTCGGAACTAATAGACGTATGAGGAATTTGAAGATACCATAAGAATCCTCACTAAATTCCGCTTCGGAACATATATTCGGCTAAAAAAGTTGGCCCACAAAATTTTGAGCAAGCAGCAGATTTCTCAAGAATCAGAGGGGAATGGAACACACACACACACACACACACACACACACACACACACACACACGATCCCTTTTTCACGGAAAAAAGTAAACTCGATGCGGCAACGTCTAAGGTCATATGACACCGAAGAGCAGGCAGAAAATATAAAGAAATGCAAGTTGAGAAAAGAAATAAGAAGAAATAAGTTAAGAAATGAAATATAAGACATTAATTAATGAGTGATTTTTATTTGTTATGCTACTCTGACGAGAGAAAAAAAAATCAGTTTTCTCGGTGTAACTCGGGAACTAATAGACGTATGAGGAATTTGAAGATACCATAAGAATCCTCACTAAATTCCGCTTCGGAGCATATAATCGGCTAAAAAAGATGGCCCACAAAATTTCGAGCTAGCCGCAGATTTCTCAAGAATCGGAGGGGAATGGAATACACACGCACACACACACGCACACACACACACATGATCCCTTTTTCACGGAAAAAGGTAAACTCGATGCGGCAACGTCTAAGGTCATATGACACCGAAGAGCAGGCAGAAAATATAAAGAAATGCAAGTTGAGAAAAGAAATAAGAAGAAATAAGTTAAGAAATGAAATATAAGACATTAATTAATGAGTGATTTTTATTTGTTATGCTACTCTGACGAGAAAAAAATTCAGTTTTCTCGGTGTAACTCGAACTAATAGACGTATGAGGAATTTGAAGATACCATAAGAATCCTCACTAACTTCCGCTTCGGATCATATAATCGGCTAAAAAAGATGGCCCACAAAATTTCGAGCTAGCCGCAGATTTCTCAAGAATCGGAGGGGAATGGAACACACACACACACACACACACACACACATGATCCCTTTTTCACGGAAAAAGGTAAACTCGATGCGGCAACGTCTAAGGTCATATGACACCGAAGAGCAGGCAGAAAATATAAAGAAATGCAAGTTGAGAAAAGAAATAAGAAGAAATAAGTTAAGAAATGAAATATAAGACATTAATTAATGAGTGATTTTTATTTGTTAGGCTACTCTGACGAGAGAAAAAAAATTCAGTTTTCTCGGTGTAACTCGGGAACTAATAGACGTATGAGGAATTTGAAGATACCATAAGAATCCTCACTAAATTCCGCTTCGGAGCATATAATCGGCTAAAAAAGATGGCCCACAAAATTTCGAGCTAGCCGCAGATTTCTCAAGAATCGGAGGGGAATGGAACACACACACACACACACACACACACACACACACACACACACACACACATGATCCCTTTTTCACGGAAAAAGGTAAACTCGATGCGGCAACGTCTAAGATCATATGACACCAAAGAGCAGACAGAAAATATAAAGAAATGCAAGTTGAGAAAAGAAATAAGAAGAAATAAGTTAAGAAATGAGATATAAGACATTAATTAATGCAAAATCAGAAAAAAAAAGACTTGGTGCTGCAGTGTTTAGGGTTAGATGGCACCAAATAACCGGAGTAAAAAAAAATATATATAAGTTGAGGAAAGAAATAAGAAGAAACAAGTTGAGAAATGAGAAATAAGAAGATAATGATACAATACATCCAGCAAAAACTTAAATAATTTATCGAGTCTTACGTTCAATGGCGATTTTTTATTTTATTTTCGGACTTGCATTAGAGAGTAAATTCATATTTCAGCCTGGTCATTAACCTAATGTCCTTAACCTTTTCCGTGATTATAATCTGGTGGTCATTCGAGGGTCAAAGATCTTATCTTAACCCTTCAAGTACCCCTTCTCCCGTCACCCCCCCTCCCTCCCTGCTGGGCACCCCTACTCCCGTCACCCTCTCGCTTCCGTACGCTAGTCCGAGAGGGGGTGAGGGGGTGAAAAGAGATGGGTGTGGGGGTTAGGGGGGTTCCAGATACCCCCTCTTCCGTAACCCCCCCGCTGACCGCTGACCCCCCCAACCCCCACTTCCAGTCCCCCCCACTTCCAAATTACCCCCACTCCCGTAACCCCCCCGCTGACCGCTGACCCCCCCAACCCCCACTTCCAGTCCCCCCCACTTCCAGTCCCCCCCACTTCCGTACATTTGTTACTACTACTCTGGAACAATCTTCCTGCATCTGTATTTCATCCTGCCTACGACTTGAACTCTTTCAAGAGAAGGGTATTTGGACACCTCTCCTTCCGATATTGACCTCTCTTTCGGCCACCTCTTTGGATTATATTTAGGAGAGGTAAGTAGCGGTCATTTTTTAATATTGTTTCCTTTTGTGTGCCCTTGAGCTGTTTCCTATGTTGTATATATATATATATATATATATATATATATATATATATATATATATATATATATATATATATATATATATATATATATATATATATATATATATATATATATATATATATATATATATTGATTAATGTTAAATTAAAGGTCTTGCTCTAGTGTAAGTTGCCAGATAGCTACATGATGTTCTCTTAAACTGCCGGTAAATAATAAGCATGAAATGAATAACTCAAGTCTAAGCTATCCACACATATATTGGCAAATACTGCTATAACTCACTGACAGCCTTTGCGTCGTCATTGAGGTAGATATGTATTATGTAAACAGTCGCAGCGCTTCTACACGAGTTTTTAATACGAGTCTATCCTTAAAATACGTTTTCTTCGTTATTTACTTCTTCAAATCGTGTTGTCGGTAAACAAATTTGTAGAAGTAGAGAAAAAATATATTAATGAAATCATGAATGTTAAGCAATAGATTGCATGTAAAATAAGTAAGCGACTTGAAAAACTCTTTGTGAATTATTTAAGTCCTGAGTATATTTGGTCATTAAATGCTTAATATTTTTTTTTTTGCGGAAAATTTAAAACTCAAGCCAAGGCTATCCACGCTTATGTTGTCGTATAGCGCCTCTCTGACAGGAGAAGGATGCTTGGACGGGTGATTTCTGACATCAGTGCCCTAAATTACGTAAGATAAGGCCATGTCCACACTTGCATCACGTATGGTGGAGCGAAAGACTTTGTTTGGCCCATAAGAACCGTACTACATAGCGACAATCTCTCTCTCTCTCTCTCTCTCTCTCTCTCTCTCTCTCTCTCTCTCTCTCTCTCTCTCTCTCTCTCTCTCTCTCTCTCTCTCTCTCTCTCTCTCTCTCTCTCTCTCTCTCTCTCTCTCTCTCTCTCTCTCTCTCTCTCTCTCCATAGACTCTGGCTTTACAGCAATGCCTGGCAATGTTACCCGGAGGCCTCATGACCTATTAATACCATTGTGCAGGACATCACATCGTATGGAGTATGCATCTCGTGTGTGGGGGGGCTCCACTCACACAGTTCTTCTGGACAGAGTGGAGGCTAAGGCTCTTCGTCTCGTCAGCTCTCCTCCTCATACTGATAGTCTTCTACCTCTTAAATTCCGCCGCAATGTTGCCTCTCTATCTTCTATCGATATTTCCACGCTGACTGCTCTTCTGAACTTGCTAACTGCATGCCTTCCCCCCTCCCGCGGCCCCGCTGCACTCGACTTTCTACTCATGCTCATCCTTATAGTACTGTCCAAACCCCTTATGCAAGAGTTAACCAGCATCTTCACTCTTTCATCCCTCACGCTGGTAAACTCTGGAACAATCTTCCTTCATCTGTATTTCCTCCTGCCTACGACTTGAACTCTTTCATGAGGAGGGTATCAGGACACCTCTCCTCCAGTATTTGATCTTCCTTTCGGCCACCTCTTTTGTTTCTTTTTTAGGAGCAGCGAGTAGCGGGCTTTTTTTTTATTATTGTTTTCTTTTTTTGTGTGCCCTTAAGCTGCCTCCTTTGTTGTAAAAAAAAAAAAAAAACGGAGCATCCTATCAAGAGGAGCTAAAATCTGGAATGACTTACCACAACACTTAAAAACTGATGAGAATATAAGATTGTTCAAACCAAATTAATAAAAAGGCTTCTTAGTACCTATGAGAACTTATGGTCACATTGATTTTTGAATTTATTTTATAGTGTTTTTGAATGGTTCATTGCGTTTTTTTTTCTCACATTATTTTTGCAAACTCCGACTGATTGCTGTAAATTTCATTATTTCAATAATAATCAGGCTATTTTCAAGTTTTTATTTCACATGTACACTTGTTTACTGCTAGAGTGATGTCAACTAAGTTTTTTTTTCACATGTTCGTATTGTATACATTTTTCACTTCGACTGACCTATACATTTATACATTGTTGAAATATATGTAAGTTATTATGCTTTATGTGGCCTAAACCTGTCCCTTGTTATGTACTTTCTTTACGAGTCTTCAGGTCCTAAGAAAGCCTCGGCTTAATGGCCCTGGCAAAAAAAAACTACATTTGTAATTTACCAATATGTATATAACTATTAAGCCAAAAATAAATATATCAATATATATATCAATATATATATATATATATCTATATATATATATATATATATATATATATATATATATATCAATATATATATATATATATATATATATATATATATATCACACACACACACACACACACACACACACACACGCACACACACACACACACACACACACCGGGTTTAACGTTACCAATAATTTAGGCTTCTTAGAATAATTAGCGTATTTGTATAATGAATCGAGGCCGAGTGTCCATTTATGAGGGAGTAAGTCTGTCATCACGTGTGTTGATGGTTTGAAGTTTCTGGTTTGTGTTTAGTGAATGTGTTGGTGTGTGGTATGTTGGTATGTTGTGGCGTTTGTTGATATATGTGGTGATGGCGTTGGTGATACTGCGGTGAACTAACGTGAGATAGAATGTAGATTGAGGGGTAGAAACACATATGGCAATTGATAGACTCTCACAGAAGTAGTTGGTGAGGCAGAAGGAAAAGGAGTAAACGAGTGTCAGTCTTATTGTTGTTACCATTAGAAAATCCGCCTTCAACCTTATGGTACCTTCACTAAAACTCTTCAGGTTACCTTGGCGGATATCCCCAGCCAAGGAAATACCATTAACCAGCACCATCTTTTCCCAAAATCCCCCAATCACATGTAGCCTGAGTTGAAGGGATGGAGGGAGTGGCTTTCTTTTCGCTTGGCTAATGATATACGCGTAATGGGGAAGGGCAGGAGCTTCTATGCGCTGGTAACTGGGGGCGGATAAGATGTGGAGCGATGCAATGCGGACGTAACAATGTTGTTGGGCTCCTCATTGTTAGTCTCGTGATCTTACCTGGCGGCAGTGCTGGAATTGTATGCGTATAGTTGTGTGCTGCTCATTATTCGCTTGCTGCCTTGCTTCCTCTGATGATGCGTGTTGTGTCAGGAAGCCAAACCCATGTCCCTGCCTCCCCGTCCTCCTTACACGTGACAATCTTGCCAATAATAATGGTAGTAAAAGTTGTGTGTAGCTCAATATTCGCTTGCTATCATGCTTCCCTTGATAATATGTATTGCATCAGGAAGCCAAACGCATGTGTCTGTCCCCTCGTCCTCCTTATGCGGGGAACAGAGTAATAAAGCTTCTGGTAATGGTAATAATGAAGAATAAAGCGAGGAAGAGAAGGTAGAGTGTGGGAGAAGACAGTTATGTCATTTCCTGCGGCAGTAATGATCAGGAGAGCGAGTCGAGTCAGACTGCAGCAGCTGCTAATCTAAACCAGAGTGAATGTATAGGAGGCGAGGCTACACACACACACACACACACACACACACACACACATGCACACACACACACAGCTCAATCGGTAGAGCGCTGCGCTGCAAGGCTTTACGGCCAAACAGGCAGCGGTTTGAGCCCCCATCAGGCCGGATTCTTTCTGTTGACAAGGAGTGGTTACTGTCCTCCCTTGAGCAAGGGGATGGGGGTGTGGTGTGTGAGGTCCTAACAGTACCCAGAGATCGATGATGATGAGCACTTGTTCACATCAGGAGGTACCTGCTGGCGGGACCGAGTCCAACTCGTGATCAGGCCGAGGTGTATTTCACACACACACACACACAGACACACACACACACACACACACACACACACACACAAGACTTTTTAGTCAGTATTTATCATGGGAAGAATACTTTCTCTTTGTAATGTTGACGGGTATTGTATTGCGTGTGTGTGTGTGTGTGTGTGTGTGTGTGTGTGTGTGTGTGTGTGTGTGTGTAGTCGCCTCCTATACATTCACCGGTTTTAGGTTATCAGGGTCATTGGATCAAAATGTACATCCGCTGCATCAAAATCCACAGCCTCGCCCAAGTTTATGTTATATATGTACAGTGTGTAATTGTGGTCTCGTGGGCTCTCTTTGTGGCGCTGTGTCGCTTCAGTCTGTACATTACGTTGGTTGAGCTCCGTCAAAGCCTCTCCGACCCTAAGCTGTATACGCTCTCTGCACTAACCTGCTCAAGGAAATGCCGAGAAGCAGGACGCGGGAGAATATTTGGCAGGGCGGGGACACAGGAACAGCAAGAGGAAAAAAGAGAACATGATCAGTAGGGACAGGAAAGAGAGGGTTACAGGAGGAGGAGGAGAACCAGAAGGAAATGGGAAATGAACAGCGAGAACAAAAAGTATCTGTGGCTACAATTCAATGAAGAAAAGGTAAGTCCTGCACCATGGGAGGGGATATCCAGCACACCAATACCACATGGGAAACACTCCACTATCCACCATAGAGGCAGAGAAAGACCAGGGACTGTATGTTATCAGGCTACCAGTGAAGAGATATCCAGCACACCAATACCACATGGGAAACACTCCATTATCCACCACAGAGGCAGAGAAAGACCAGGGACTGTATGTTATCAGGCTACCAGTGAATGTGAAATCTGTGCCAATCGCAGCAGACGGGTTAAACCTTTATGGAGTATGTGGTGCTTTTCTTGAGGGCAAAGAGTCGTCTGTTTCCGTCTGTGGCTTTGGTCTTGGAGGAACCTGACTCGCCGCGCTCTTTGTAGCGGATCTTGCAGCTGGTGATGATCCCATTCTGGTGCTCGGCCAGCGGAGGCTCCCAGCAGATGATGAGGCTCTGAAGGGAAAGGCCGTGTGAGGGAAAAAAGTTATACGATAAATTATCAAAATACAATCTTAAAAAGTTTGAACATTGTGTGAGGCCATGAATGCTTCAACTTAACCCCCTGACTGTGGATTTCCTACCAGAAGACCTCACCAAGCTACAGGAATGGAACACAAACCGGCTGCTACAATTCAGTGGAGAAAAATGTAAAGTCCTGCAGCTTGGGAGGGGATATCCTGCGCACCAATGCCACATTGGATACACTCCACTATCCACCACAGAGCCAGGGAAAGACATGGGAGTAAATGTTTTCAGGCTACCAGTGAAGGCCAAATCCGTGCCAATCGCAGCAGACGGGTCAAATATAATGAATGTGCAAGGGTTAAAAATACTGAAACAATGAATGTGCAACTTGTAGAGATGATGTGAAGGAAACGAACAGAGCAGAAAGCTATTTAAAAACGAGTTTCACAATGTATCTTTGCCTTGGAAGCCTTCCACAACTCACCCTTGAGCTGGCAGCCTCAACGCTCACATTCTGAGGCTCCTTTGAGGCACGTCTGAGAAGGTTCTGGCAGTGACCTCCAGGTGGCGTCTCCCCCGCCATTACTGTTGACGGCGGTGAGCCACACGCTGTGCTCAGTGAACTGGTCCAGGCCTTGGAGGTCATGTGACGTACCAGTGACCTTTACTTCGTGTTCTTCTGCTGACCCAACCTGAGGAGAAAACTACAAGGGAGACAATGGTTAAGATACACACTGGGACTTGTACAAACACACGGCTATGGTCACCCTCTACTCAAAGGAAGGTCACTAATGACACACAAGGATATGGGGAGACTTTTGTTAGGCAACAGAGACTCCACATTTAGCACACAGTTCTATAAGGCCGTCCACACCTGCGTATAGAACATGGTGTATCCCGTGATGGGCGTTTTGGCCAGTACGGGCGGCGACCAAGTGGCCTCCAGACTGGTGGGTGAGGTGGAGACAACTTTCAGACTCTGAGGCGGAGGGCAGGTCCAGGTCCGGCTTGGTGAACACCAGCACCTCGTGTATGGAGGCGCCCACCAGGCCGCCGGAGGTGTGGGCCGCCACCCGCACCATGTAGTTACTCCCGGGACTTAGGTCGCTGATCTGGGTCTTGTATTCATCCCGTCCCTCGCTGGAGGAGCTGCACTCACGTTCTGGACGCGTTCTCTGCAGTGAAGGGAGGAAAGTGATGTGTGAATTACTTACTTTTGATGAAATGTTGCATATGTACTCGCTAAAATGTTATTATTTCTTTATAATCACTGGAATGGCAGTTGGATAACTCTGTATTTGCTAAATACATCTTAACAGTAGTAGTATTGTGTTGAATTTTTCATGCAATAAATATTCCCAGGTTGTGTCCTTTGGTTCTGACATGAGTGATCCTTCCTGCTTGTAGACGACTGAGTATCCCAGGAATAATTATTGTGAACAGCATAAAGACTAGTAGGCACATTGACTGTCAAGGCCCACACCAAGAGAAGGCAAATGATGTAAACAAGCTGTGTCAACAATGAGCAGACATTCAAAGTATTGAAAACAAGGAGTAGTAGTAGTAGTGGTGTGCCTGAGCTGCCCCACTTACTGTGTCTGTGACCTGCCTTGTGCGTGGGTGGGGGCATGCTGCTCCTCCCTGGAGGTGAGCCCAGACAACTTATTATCAAAATACCACAACAAAATAGTCATTCTCGGGTAAATCACATTTTAGTGAGTCAGTAACTCTCAGCACCGGCTTTGATATCTCCAAACTTCAGGACAATCAAATATGAACACATTACTGGAGACGTGTGCTTTGCCCACAGTGTAATCTATGCATTTTATTCAGTCTTCAAGGAATAATAAACACAACAAAGGGTTATGCTTACAGCCATGCTAAGAAAATCACATGCATCAACATCAATAACTTGAGTAATGTACACTTTTTAAAACTGCAGCGTCTGTACCAGCAGCTGCAGCTGCCCACCAGAAACATTGGAATACATTCAGTAACCTTGTAAATGTTTGCGTCTGGGCTTATTAGCAACCTGGAATTATCTGGACTAGTCACTGCCTGTGTCCAATGCAGACAACAATACATCAGTACTCATGAATGCAAACAAAGGGCTACAGTGTGAACAGTGTCTGCCCCGCACGGCACCGCTGCTTACTTGACTCAAGGACACACAGCTGGGCGTCCCCGGCGAGCTGTGCGCCACACACTGGCACATCCCGGTGTACTCCTGGCGCACCAGGCCAAGGATCTGCAGGTTGTTGCCGCTCACACTCTGCAGGGAGGCTTGGCATTACACACACCTAACACAACACAGCTGTGTTTTGTGTAGCTATTGACAGCCTTATATTTATCTCCCTGCATAGAGCCTTATATCCCTTATCTACTGAAATACCTTATGTATCTACTTAGAACCTTGTATCCCTTTTCCTTTACTTATCTCTTTAGAACCTTATGCATGGAACCTTATGGATTCTAATGTATCTCTTTACATACCTTATGCATCCATTTAGAGCAGTGTTTCTTAAACTTTTTTGTGCAGCGGACCCCTTTTATTAAAATTACTCATGTAGCGGACCCTTTATTATTATAATTTTCCTCTTGAGTTTGAAAGTGTTTGCAGGTCATAATATACTGAAATTACAACTGAATTGTTTATTACTGGCTTATCTTCAAAATAAATGTTTATATTTTGCTTAACATAATTTCCATCAGGATTTGGTGCTACAAAAATAGGAATTTATGACGTTTTGGCCGAAAATTTGACTGAAATCGATATTAAAAATTATCCTGCGGACCCCTTGGAACATTCCACGGACCCCTGGGGGTCCGCGGACCACACTTTAAGAAACACTGATTTAGAGCAGTGGTTCTTAACCTTTTTACTTCCCCGCCCCTTCCAGGAAGTAGTCCTTCCCTCCACGCCCCCTTGCATCTAGCAATAAAATTTCCTTACAGATGTTAAAGAAACTGGCAAGCCCTAAGTAGACTACAGGAAACTGAAGTAATGGCGATACTTTTGCATTTGTTCATAAACTTCTCAATATTAGCCCACGCTCTTGGTAAGAGAATAGCAAATATAATTAGAGAAATTCCTAGTTTTCCCCTAGGGCTCGCACCCCCTGAAATTACTGTGCTCCCCCTCAGAGGGGTGCACCCCCCAGGTTAAGAACCACTGATTTAGGGCCTTACATTCCTTTCCCCTTATGTATGTATGTATGTATGTATGTATCCACCAATCTATCTATCTTATGACTCTACATATCTCTGTCCTTTTAAACCTGTAACAGCGATAAATTTCCACACCGCCACAGAAGTCCGGCTCACCTGAAGGTATTCCGTCTCCACCAGCAGCTCGCCGTTCTTGAGCCAGTGGAGCGAGGGCTCTGGCTGGCCGTACACGCTGCACTCCAGCTCCACGTTCTCCTTCTCATAGGCGAGAGCGTTGGCCGGCTGCCTCAGAAACCTCGGAGCAACTGTCACACAATTTTCAAGCTTTAGTAACTGAGAGAAACATGATGACTGAAGAACACTAAGATTTTTACTATGCCAAACTTTATACTCAAACCGCAAAAATATTGCTAGTCTTTGTTATTCCATTTTCAACATTTTTACCACTCTAGTAACTGAGAGGAACTTAATGATTGACAAACACTTACAATGGCAAATTTTATCCACACAAATCACAAAAAAATATGCAGTCTTTGTTATATCACTGAAAACACTTTAGTACTGAGACAAACATCTAACCTAACCTAACTTAACGATAACTGGCAAATGCTAACCTTTCACAATGCCAAACTTTATATACTCAAACCACAAAGATATGAATAGTCTTTCTTATACCATTTTCAATACTAGTAACGGAGACAAACATATGATCATCATTTCCTGGATGCCTGCTTCTAGGAGCTCCCAGCAGGGAATGGCCATGGCAGAAGAGCTTCCATCTTTCTCTATCCAGACACTCCCTCCTTGCCTGCTCAAAGTTTCTCAAAGATTTTCCCCCCCTCTCCCCAACGTACTCTTGCACCCTATCCCTCCATTTCACTGGAGGTCGTCCTCTAGCATTCCCTCCCTCTATCTCACTCACATACACCCTTCTGGTCATCTTACTCTCCTCCATTCGCTCCATGTGGCCAAACCACTTTAAAGTCTGTCGCTTCACTTCTTCCACCACTCCACACTTCTTCCCTTCACCCCTGTGACACATTCCAAAATGCTCGTACACACTTTCATTACTCATTCCATCCATTCTACTCACACCACAATCACTCCTCAAATAACTCATTTCCACTGCCTGCACTCTAGACCTCTGACTTTCATTCCAGGCCCACGTTTCACTTGCATATGTGAGGGTTGGTACTATTATTGTATTTCTCAAATCCCTCTTTACCTCCATGCTCACACTTCTGCCATTCATGATTCGTCCCAAAGACCCTACCACCCTTCTTCCTTGCAATGCCCTTTCTCTTATCTCTCCCTCCATACCACCATGCTTACACATAACTGATCCAAGGTACTTAAACTCATTGACCTCCTCCATTTCTTCACCTTTCAAATTATTTTGCATTCTTTTTCACATTAAATTCTCACTCTATATGGGCATACAAAATCTACAACCTCACTTCTATTTCGCTCACAAACCATCACTTCACTTCTGTTGACATTTACTTTCAGCTTTCTCCTGTTACAGACACTATCAAAAACACTGACCAAATTTTGTAGGTCACTTTCATTTTCTGCAATGAGCACCGTGTCATCAGCAAACAGTATCGAATTCAGTACCCACTTCCTTCCCTCATCGAACAGTCTTACTCCATCTTCTCCAACTTTGCCCTTCATTTCTCTAATGACACCATCCATATAAATATTGAATAACCCTGGTGACATGACGCACCCTTGTCTTAAGCCCACTTTTATCTCAAAATGTTCACTTGTTTCTCCAGTAATTTTGACACATGCAGATGCATCATCATATAGAGAGACTGTATTAGCTCTAGCTTTTTCCATATTCATGAAGGCAGCGTATAGTTTCTTTCCTTTTACTATTATTTTTTCTACTTCCATCCTGAAGGCAAATATTTGATCCACACATCCCCTTCCCTTCCTGAAGCCTCCTTGTTCTTCACTGATTTTCTCTTCTGTAAGTCTTTGCACCCTCTCTATTATGATTTTTCCATATACCTTTCCGGGTATACTCAGGAGACCTATACCTCTATAGCTCCCACATTCCCCTCTCCTGCCCTTCCCCTTGTAAACTGGGACAACGATGGCTTTCGTCCAGTCTGCTGGCACCCTCCCATGCTACCTCACATATCTTGACCATCCATTTCACGACTTCATCTCCTATGACAAACATATAATTCACAATCACTAAGATTTTTACCATGCCAAACTTTATTCACACAAAGCACAAGAGTTAACCAGCATCTTCATTCTTTCATCCCTTTCACTGGTAAACTCTGGAACAGCCATCATGTGTCTGTATTTCCTCCTGCCTATGACCTCTACACCCAATATTAACCTCTCATTTTTTTCTTTATAGGAGCAGTGCTTTATTGTTTTCATTGTTTTTTTGCCTTTGAACGCTTTCATTGCTGTAAAAAAATATATATGTCATAGTTTTGTCTCACCTTGGACCTGTATGTGGGCCACGGCGTCGAGCGAGTCCTCCCTGTTCTCCGCCCGGCACCTGTACGTCCCCTCGTCCTCCTCCTGCAGGCCATGGATGTGCAGGCTGCTGCTGCTGGTGCCGCAGAACAGTGTGTCCAGGTCCCTGTTCTCCGCCCGGCACCTGTACGTCCCCTCGTCCTCCTCCTGCAGGCCATGAATGTGCAGGCTGCTGCTGCTGGTGCCGCAGAACAGTGTGTCCAGGTCCCTGAGGAAAGGCAGAAAGGTACGGTAAGCAAGTGAGTTTTGTATCTAATTGCTGTTTGTCACAATTTTTCTTTTTTTACAGTAGGTAGAGGAAGCAGCTCAAGGGAAAAAATAAATACCAACAAAAACAATCCATTACAATAAGCCTGCTGCAACACTTACCTTATATACAGCAATAACTGCAACACACACACACACACACACACACACACACACACACACACACACACACACACACACACACACTAAAAAAAAAGTAATGGGTATATATTTATTTGATTCTGAAATCTCTCCCTCAGTCACTGTTATCCAAGCTCTCAAGACACATCAAAATACCCCTCTCAGTCATCATCATCATTTCATCGACGCCTGCTCCTAGGAGCTCCCAGCAGGGGATGGCGACGGCAGAAGAGCTTCCACCTTTCTCTATCCGGACACTCCCTCCTTGCCTGCTCAAAGTTTCTCAAAGATATTCCCCCCCTCTTCCTAACGTACTCTTGCACCCTATCCCTCCATTTCACAGGAGGTCGTCCTCCAGCATTCCCTCCCTCTATCTCACTCACATACACCCTTCTGGTCATCTTACTCTCCTCCATTCGCTCCATGTGGCCAAACCACTTTAAGGTCTGTCGCTTCACTTCTTCCACCACTCCACACTTCTTCCCTTCACCCCTGTGACACATTCCAAAACGCTCGTAAACACTTTCATTACTCATTCCATCCAATCTACTCACACCACAAGCACTCCTCAAATAAGTCATTTCCACTGCCTGCACTCTAGATCTCTGACTTTCATTCCAGGCCCACGTTTCATATGTGAGGGTTGGTACTATTATTGTATCTCTCAAATCCCTCTTTACCTCCATGCTCACACTTCTGCCATTCATGATTCGTCCCAAAGACCCTAAAACCCTTCTTCCTTGCAATGCCCTTTCTCTTATCTCTCCCTCCATACCACCATGCTTACACATAACTGATCCAAGGTACTTAAACTCATTGACCTTCACCATTTAATGCGGAAGATTACTTTACAGTTGATCGATCAAAATAGAACAAGAAGAAATCACAATTTGAAGATAAGTGGTAAAAGATTCTCGTCACACGAAGCTAAACACTTCTTCTTCAATCGAGTTGTTAAGGTTGGAACTCTCTACCTTGTGATGTCGTTGATAGTACAACAGTTATGGCCTTCAATAATAGATTAGACAAGTGTTTTGAATCCAACCAGCAACTAAGATATTACTCATTGTCGTAATAACGTTAAGTTATTTCGAATACTGGTGTCCTTGTCCGCTTTTATCGCCCGGTTAGTGGTAGCAGTAATGGTAGTTCTTTCCTCTTTCCTACATAATTTCCATGCAGTTTTTCCATGCTGCATGGTTCTTTTTCCTTTCCTGCCAGCTTTGGCTGGAGGGATGGGGGGGTGGGGAAGAGCCTTCGCCTTTGCTGTCCTTCATCTTCCACCTTTGATTAGATAGTTAGTGTAGCTTGTCACAAACAGCCTCGTAAGGACCAGCAGGTCTGCTGTTGTTTGTTCTTCCTTTGTGTCTTTGTGTTCTTCAAAATTCAAAATTATTTTGCATTCTTTTCACATTCAATTCCACTCTATATGGGCATACAAAATCTACAACCTCACTTTTCAGAAACCATCACTTTACTTTTGTTGACATTTACTTTCAGCTTTCTCTTGCTCTTGTTACAGACACTGTCAAAAACAGTGACCAAGTTTTGTAGGTCACTTTCATTTTCTGCAATGAGCACCGTGTCAACAGCAAACAGTACTGAATTCAGTACCCACTTCCTTCCCTCAATCAGTCAGCCTCTGAAATGATGAAGGCTGAGCACCAGGCAGGGAAGAGAACATTCCAGCAAACTATAATGTAAAAAATGTAAAGCCAATAAAATATTCCTGTGGAATGATGAACAACTCATGATTGTATAGAGCCTGTGGCAGCCAGCAACATAAAACATTTTCTTGTCATGAAAGTGAGCATAAATACTCACTTTAAGGCAGTTCACACAGCTACAAAGAATAAAATACAAAATGAACAACATACATCACAAGACAAAGCCCCTGCTGAGAGTGTTGGCCACACAGTGTTAGGCCTTGGCACAAGTATGAGAGAGTATTAACATGCACAAGGTGTCTTTACCATCCTCTTCCCCGCCGCCTGTGAGGAGAGAAACCAAGCATGAGTCTTGTCAGCCGGGCAGGGAATTGGTCAATGCTATTTGTCATGCCATACACTGCTTGTGGGAATATTTACAGGTTCATCACATACAGCAAAACCATTCTTCCTTGTTGTTACTAAGGCAAACAGCTGATGTTGAGTTTTATTGTAATGCCTTGAAAACTAAGGACACCTTCCCTGTACAAGATACTACAGAGATACTTAGAAGCATAACCACTTTTTAATGTATATGAAACTAGTCCAGAATTCTCCATTTCCTGCCTCTTGAGCCACGAGGCTGGGGGAGTAAGGCTCAGCACTGCCCACAGACTGGCTGACCAGCTCAGGGCTCTCTCCAGGGCCGAGTCCTGGCCAGAGTGGGCACCATGGGCAGCCTCCCTAACCTGAGTCTCCTCTACACCCACCACTGAATGGGTATCACGTATCAACGGGGGCTGTGCCCTTCCTCCCCAGGGGGGGCTCTAAACTCTATGCAGAGATCTGTCACTTATGAGCTTCATGCCTTCTCGGGGAAGGTAGTGACGGACAATCCTGAGTCTATTGTGTGATGAGATCATGGTGAATTACGCACACACACACACACACACACAGACACACACACACACATATATAACTAACAGGAAATGAGGACAATAATCAGGACAAGGTTTCCAACTGGTGCCCAGTGAGGTGGGGTCCCACAAGGTTCGGTGCTGGTGCCAATAATGTTTGCTGTTTATATAAATGATATGGTGGACGGAGTGACCAGCTGTGTGAGTCTGTTTTCAGATGATGCAAAGCTGTTGAGACGAGTGAATAATGTGAAGGACTGTGAGGCATTGCAGAGGGACCTGGACAAAATATGGGAGTGGAGTGGTACATGGCAGATAGAATTCAACCTTGGGAAATGTAAAAAAATAGAGTTTAGTAGGATTGGTAGAAGATGTGAATATGATTATAAGATGGGAGGTGAGATAATATGCAGAGGAATGGAAGAAAAAGATTTGGGAGTGACTGTCTCAGAGAACATGTCACCGGACAAACACATCAACAGGATAACATAAGGACAGCATTTGTGTATTTTGGACGAGGAGATGATGAAGAAAATAATAGTTACAATGATAAGGCCAAGGTTGGAGTATGCAGCAGTGGTCTGGTCTCCTCATGAAAAGAAGAACATAAGAAAGCTGGAAAGAGTGCAGAGAGTGGCAACTAAGGTAGTACCGGAACTTAGGGATCGGACTTACGAGGAGAGACTCAATAGCATGGGGCTCACAACCCTGGAGAGAAGAAGAGAGAGAGAGGAGACCTGATAGCGGTGTACAGGGTGGCGAGTGGGGTGGAGAATCTGGACAGAGAGGACCTGTGTGTGTGGAGCGAGAGAGAAACGAGAGAACATGGAGAGTTGAGGGCGACCACGTGTAGGCGAGATGTGAAAAAGTTTAGCTTCCCAAACAGAAGCATTGAGCTGTGGAATGGACTGGAGGAGGAGGTGGTTTGTGCAAGAAGCATTCATGATTTTAAGAAAAAGTTGGATAAGAGGATATGGAGACGGGACAGCGCGAGGGTAGCTCTTTTCCTGTGTCACAACTAGGTAAATACACACACACACACACACACACACACACACACACACACACACACACACACACACACACACAGACAGACACACCCACACCCACACGGCCCGGTAGCTCAGGGGTAGAGCGTCTGGCTCACAACCAGAAGGACCGCGGCTCAATTCCCCGGCCGGGTTAAGATAAGTTGGGTTTATCTTCTTTCACGTGTAGCCCCTGTTCACCTAGCAGTGAGTAGGTACGCGACGTCAGGCAAGGAGTTGTGACCTCGTTGTGGCGGTGTGTTGTGTGTGAGTGGTCTCAGTCCTACCCAAAGATCAGTACTATGAGCTCTGTGTTCCTCCGTAGGGGAACGGCTGGCTGTCTCGAGAGACCCGCAGCAGACCAAGAGGTGAATTACACACACACACACACACACACACACACACACACACACACACACACACACACATCCACACCCACACCCACACCCACACACATGTAAGAAACAATAAAGACTGTAATTCTGCAAGAAGACCTAAACAAGATTTGGAAGTGGAGTATGGAATGGGAGATGAAATTCAATGTGAAAAAAATGTCATGTTATGGAAATGGGAAAAAGAGAAGGAAGACCAAAATGGACATATAAAATGGAAGATGGTGAAACATTAAAGAAAGTACACGAAGAGAGAAATCTGGGAGTAACAATGCAAGATAACAAACAGCCAGAGAGTCATGTTAATCAGATATTCGGTGATACGTATAACACGGTGAGAAATATAGGAACAGCATTCCACTACATGGATATGATGAGAAGGTTAATTACCACCATGACCAGACCAAAGTTGGAATTGCAGAGGCAGTGTGGTCTCCCCATAAGAAGAAACACATAAAGAAACTAGAAAGAATACAAAAATGGTTCCAGAGCTGGAGGGATTGACACATGAGGAAAGACTAAAGGAAATGGACCTACCAACACTAGAACAAAGAAGAGAAAGGGGAGACCTAATACAAACCTACAAATTATTGAACAAAATGTAAGAAGTAGACAACGAGGAGTTACTACTAAAAGAGGAAATTACTGCCAGGAACACAAGAGGACAGTAAAAAATTGAGGAAAAGAAGATGCTTGAGAGACACAAAGAAATATATCTTCCTGCAAAGAAATATAGAGCTTTGGAACAGACTAAGTGAGGATGTAGTATTGGCGAGGAGTGTGCTAAGGAAAAGTTGGATGAGTGTAGATACGGAGACGGGACCACACCAGCGTAAAGCCCAGGCCTGTAAAACTACAACTAGGTAAATACACACACACACACACACACACACACACACACACACACACACACACACACACACACACACACATATGATATCCTTCTCTTTGATCTTCCTGTGTTAGTCTTCCCTAAGCTGTCCTTCCCTTCCCTTCACTCTCTCTCTCCCTCGCCTTCCATCCTGAACAAACCCTTGCAGCCCTTCATGCTCCCTCTTACTCTTTGTCTAGGAGTGGCCCATCATCTGTAGTCTTGGCCACCCTGCCCTTGGCCATGGCCGGCACCGTGGGCAGCAGCATCTTGGTGGTCAGCTCACGGCCACAGACCTTGCCCACGACCTGACCTATGGAAAAAAGAATGGAAGTGATTTCCAGCAAATACCACTGATAAATAAATGGCCAGGAAGGGGCAAGTTTAATACCTGTGGACACTACGCTGCTTTAATAGCAAGATCTCACAAAAAAAAAAAAAAAATCTCTCTCTCTCTCTCTCTCTCACACACACAAAACTAGGTAAATACACACACACACACACACACACACACACACACACACACACACACACACACACACACACACACACACACACACACACACACACACATCCTGCCTCGCCGCCCCAAGAAACATCAGATTACCTCAGGCCGTTGTGTCAAGAACAGGAGTGAGTCCTTTGCTCTCCAGTACTGAACAAACATCACATCATGAAGCCAAACACCAGATTCTCATCAAGTGTGCGTCTAGTGGTGGGTGGCAGGTGACCACGACCCACCTCAGGTGAGGCTGCCCATCATGAGTGAGGCCCCGGCCAATGCTCTCCTCAACAATGAGCAAAGCTGAAATGTCAGGGGAAATTCTCAACAATACTGGCAGCATGGAGCATCACCAGGGCTCAAGGCAGCTCTCCCTTAGTTTCCGAGACATGAAAATAAAGAGAGCTGAGAAGAAGGGCGCGGACTCAGTTCTGGATGACAAGTTTTCCCTACTCTTCCAGGCACAGTTCAGTGTTGGTGAGGTGGTGTTCCAAGTGTGTCACTGCCTGCAGTGTTCATGGCAGCCAGGAGCCTCATGCTTGGCCCACAGTCTGCTGGGATGATGCATTTGCCAAACAAGGGCGCACACACTGCCTCAGAAGGTTCCATGGCCACAGGTTTTGGACGTGTTTGATGCCAAATTCCAATCTGCCACAGGAAGAGGCTTGACAGAAGACAACCTAAAGTTCTTAGCTGGAAAGGCATTCAGGAGTCCTCAAGTACAAGATTTCACTAACATGTCATGGTCATGGTTCTGCAAGGAGCCTCTGTCAGGACAGAACTTAACTTTTTGGGAGTGGTTCTTTGAAGGTCACCAAGGAGCACAGCCTTAGAGCTTTGGGCTTTGTGGGACACCCGCAGGCTGAGGAAATGATACAAAACTCCAAACCTAGGGCTCCTGCGCTTCTCTGACTCAGAAGTTGGGGGAGGCAATATGGCATGGAAGACACCACTAAAGACTGTGTTCAGAGGCAGGTATTCCTGCTTCAGCCTTGTACCAGTAACTCCTTTGTCCGCTGGGTGAGGTGCTAAGGTACAGTTTGGGGCATGTGCTCTAGCAGACCTTCAATTCGTCCTGTACCTGAACCTAAAGAGCAGCAAGTACTACACCACAGCCAACAATGGGTGTGTCAAGCCTCGTCTAATTCTTAACATCCCAGCAGCAGGGCACGTCAGGGAATCTTAGCCCAGTGCTCCACAAGCAATGTATCCAAGGCATGATGCCGTAGATCCACCTCCTGTGAGCACCAAGCCATCTCATTGTGCTCGGTATTATAAGACACTTTGGCTTCTCACATCGGCTATTTCTGAAGGTCAAAGAGGGGGTCAATCAGGTTCTAATGAGTGTTTTTTAAGGTTCATGCTACAGAAGAAGGATCAAACTACCACTGGGCTCATAAAACCACCCTGGAAATGCTCACAACTCCTAGGAAAGCCTTGCCAAATATGTGAACTTGGTTAACAAAATGTTTTAATATAGGAGTGACAATGTGTCTCCACAACGCCCCACAACAACCCTGCTGATTGTCCTGACACCCTGGAAAGCCTGCCAGACACAGACTTCTCAGCCTCCATGTGGTCCTCAGTGTTTGGCAGCGTGACAGACAGGGACTGACTGGAAAAGTGGACACTTGTCCGTGGTGGAAAATATTATTTGCATGCTGTTCACAACTAATGGATGTTAAGAAACAGTACAGAAATCTTCTCATATTTGTCTGTCATAAACCTAGTAAATGTTTATCAGTGTTTGTAGGAGTTCCTTTTGGGTGTTGTATTAGCTAATATGAATACAAGTGTGCCGATGGAGGCTCATAAGTGCTGCAATCCCATTTTTTCATAATAATAATAATAATAATAATAATAATAATAATAATAATAATAATAATAATAATAATAATAATAATAATAATAATAATAATTAACAAAATTCTGTGGGCCAGGTTTAACACTTTGCTCTTGTTTAGGAAGAAATTAAGTATGATTTGCAGGTACCTGAAAGGATCACTTGACCTTTGGCCTCAACCCATGGAGCTAGTCTGCTATCAGGAACACTCAACTGAGACTTTCCATTCATCCACTTACACACACACACACACACACACACACACACACACACACACACACACACACACACACTCTCTCTCTCTCTCTCTGCGGCTCAGTCACCCACCTTTCCCACGGCCCGGCCTCCCAGCACAGAGAAGGTCACCCCCACGGCCTTGCTCATCAGGGTCTTGATCCTCACCACGCGGGACACCTTGGCGCCATTCAGGTAACACTTGACCTGCGGGATGCCACTGCCGGCAGCCACGGGCTGTGAGGCGGAGGGGAGGAGGGAAGGAGTGTCAGTGAGGGCCGCAGAATGGTCCCCAAAATAGTGGCTTCAGAGCTAGTGACGTTTTCTTACTTTTTGATATCGCTGGGCACATGAGAGCAACAGCATCACACAGCATTGACTCAAAGCCTGTGTACTGCTGCAAGGGGATGAAGGAATGAAGAAGCTGCTTACTCTTGCATAAGGGACTTGGACAGCATAGGGAAGAGCTAAAGTAGAAAGAGTTTGTAGGATGGGTCAGGCCAGGCTGGGTTAGGTTAGAAAGGGGGTGAAAGAATGAAGAAGCCAGTTAACTCTTGCATAAGGGATTTGGACAGCATTGAGATGAGCTAGAGTAGAAAAAGTTTGTAGGATGGGTCAGGCCAGGCTAGCTTAGGTGTGGGGGGGGCTGGGTTAGGTTAGGAAGGGGGTGAGAGTGAGGAAGCTGGTCAACTCTTGCATAAGGGATTTGGACAGCATAGGGATGAGGTAGAGTAGAAAAAAAGTTTGCAGGATGGGTCAGGCCAGGCTGGGTTAGGTGTGGGGGGCTGAGTTAGGTTAGGAAGAGGAGGGGACAGTGGGATTGGTTGGTTTAATAAGGGCAGGAAAGAATGAAGAAGCTGGTTAACTCTTGCATACGGGATTTGGCAGCACAGGGATGAGTTAGTGTAAAACAGAGAAATACAGACACACAAACCCTCACATAAAACTCAAAAGATCAACACAAGACTTAACTCAACTTGTGTCTACTCCAACAAGGCATATCCGGACACACTCACCTCCACATAAGAGCCGAGGAAGGCAGCCACAAGCGCCGGGCCAATGTTCAGCGCGACAAACAGCAGGTAGGGGAGAGTTAGCGCCTCCTGCTGCACCCCGCAGTCACTGTCTGAGGCCCGGCTAAGGAAAGTTGGTGGGAAACTTAAGACAGTATTCATTTGTTAATCATTTACTAGCATCATAATTCTTTTCATCACTCTCCACTCCCCGTCCTAACCTATCCAAAGATGCCACACCTGACCCAGCCTGGCTTGACCCAGCCTTCAAACTTTTGTTCTACTCAAGCTCATCCCGATGCTGTCCAAATCCCTTATTTTTTTTTTATTTTTTTTTTTACAGCTAAGGAGACAGTTCAAAGATAAGTAAAAATTGCCGTAGAAATTCAAAGATAAGTAAAAATTGCCGTAGAAATTCAAAGATAAGTAAAAATTGCCGTAGAAATTCAAAGATAAGTAAAAATTGCCGTAGAAATTCAAAGATAAGTAAAAATTGCCGTAGAAATTCAAAGATAAGTAAAAATTGCCGTAGAAATTCAAAGATAAGTAAAAATTGCCGTAGAAATTCAAAGATAAGTAAAAATTGTCGTAGAAATTCAAAGATAAGTAAAAATTGCCGTAGAAATTCAAAGATAAGTAAAAATTGCCGTAGAAATTCAAGAAGTAAAAATGGAAAGACTGAGTGGCGGGAATGTGATAATTGAAGATCCTTAAGACATGACTGAGCAAAACAAAAAGTTCCAGCAAGTTTTTACAATAGAATCAAATTTCAAGTTACCGCAACCGCACTGATGATTTTTCAGTACCGCGCCACCTCTGGCAAACAGTTAAACGAGCCTGTTTGCAGATGATGCAAAATTGCTAAGACATACTAGAAACAGTAAAGACTGTGATATTCTCTAAGAAGACCTGAACAAGATTTGGAAATGAAGTATTGAATGGGAGATGAAATTCAATGTGAAGAAATGTCATGTAATGGAAATGGGGAAGAGTGAAGGGAGACCAAAATGGACATATAAAATAGGAAATGGAGAAATATTAACCCGACAGCTTCGGCGGACCCCGTTTGGGGCTCGACTCAAAACCCCTAATTCCAGCTAATTGTTGGTGGTGGCGGCATAGCACAACCCACCATGCATGGTCATTGTGGTGGGTGAGTGATCTTGAGGTGGGCTTATTTGTCATAGGTTGTGTTGTAAGGTCATGGCAGACTGAATTAGCTACCCATACAGTAATCACTTGTTAAACTCTCTAAAGTAGACAACAAGCGACTCTCGGCTAGATGCCGCGCGTCACGACTGCTTGTTTTGTAACAAACACTGCCCATAACAATGGAGGAAAAGTAAATATTTTTAACGGCTTTATGGTCATGAGAGGAGTACTCTGATGTATGTTCCATGCTCTTTTTTTAGTTTCAAAATGCAGTGTAATGTTGCCGTTTCTCGGCCACCTCTCGGCTTTCCCACAGCCGAAGCCCACGGGCTAAAGAGAGTTCAAGAAGAGAGAGATCTGGGAGTGACAATACAAGATAATCAACAGCCTGAAAGTCATGTAAATCGGATATTCAGTGATACGTATAATATGGTGAGAAATATAGGATTAGCATTCCACTACATGGATAAGGATATGAAGAAAAGTTAGTAACCAATATGATTAGGACAAAATTGGAATATGCAGAGGCAGTGTGGTCTCCCATAAGAAACACAAAAAAACTAGAAAGAATACAAAGAATGGCAACAAATGTGGTTCCAGGGCTGGAGAGATTGCCGACATATAAGGAAAGACTAAAGGAAATGGACCTACCAACACTAGACCAAAGAGGAAAGGGGAGACCTAACACTAATTTATAAATTATTGAGCAAAATGGAAGAAGTAGATAATGAGGAGTTACTACTAAAAGAAGGAATAAACAGCAGGAACACAAGAGGACACAGTAAAAAATATAGGAGGAAGATGCTTGGGAGACATAAAGAAAAATAGCTTACCGCAAAGAAATATAGAGGTTTGGAAAAGACTAAGTGAGGATGTAGTATCGGCAAAGAGTGTGCAAAGCTTTAAGGATAAGTTAGACAAATACAGATACGGAGACGGGACCACACGAGCGTAAGCCCAGGCCCTGTAAAGCCACAACTAGGTAAATACACATAATAACAGTCTATGTCTCCCCTAAAACCAAAGGTTGGAATGAGGCAAGATATAACACTATGCTGGAAGACACAATATGGGCACTGACAGATGAAATAAAAAATATTAAAAAGGTATTATTAACAGGAGACTTAAATTGCAGAGAAATGAAATGTGAAAATTAGACAACAGAGGGTGGTGGAAATACCTGGGGAAGTAAACTATTGAAGCTGGCAACAGATAACCTGGTGACGCAGTGGGTGCAAGGAGAGACAAGGCTGAGAGGGGATCACCAACCATCAAGACTTGACCTAATTTTCACAAAAAACGTGGAGTTGGATGAAGGAGTCAGTCACGAGTGCCCCTTAGGAAAGAGTGACCATGAACTATTGGATAAGAAAACTTTGGAAGGATGTGAATATTGAGATGAGGCTTATAAGGAAAAAAGGAAAAACTACGTTAGGGCAGATTACATTGGACTCAAGACTCTTCGGCGGGGTAGACTGGACTGGTATGAAGAGGAGTACTGATATTCAAGAGAAATATGACGTTTTTATGAATATTTACAACAGAGGAACAGAGATATATGTTCCATACTACACAGTAAAAACTAAATTAGAGAAAACATGGTTTGGATGGAGGTGCGGAACAGAAAGAAGAAATATCAATAAAGTAAGGAGGAATTTAAAGAAAATACCAAATAAGAACACTAGGGACAAATATAAAAAGCAAGAAATGATTACGTGAAAATAAGGAGAGAGGAGAAAGCTAAATTTGAAAGAAGAATAGTTTTTATATGTAAAGAAGAACCAAAAATGTTTTATAAATTAGTAAACGGGAAGTTAAAAAGAAATGAAGGAGTGGAAAGGATAAAAGAAAAAAATGTATTCTACGAAACAGACAAAGAAATTGCAGAAATATTAAATAAAAAAATTCATAAAGTGTTTACGAAAGAAACCGACTTTGACTGGGGCTCAGAAATTGCAATGAAGGGAAATTAAATCTTGTAAAGGTTGAGAAAGGGGAACTGTTGCACCTGATGAAAACCTTAGAGGCAAGGAAAGCTACGGGACCGGATGACATCTCCGGTCAAGTGCTAAAAGTGTAGAAATGAGTTACTGGAGCCACTTCATGACATAATAACATGCTCTATGAATACAGGAAAAGTGCCCTTAGAGTGGAAGAGAGCGAACATTGTACCAATTTATAAAAGTGGAGATAAAACTGAACCACTAAATTATAGGCCAGTCTCTTTGACAAGTGTAATGTGCAAGATTTGTGAAAGTATAATAAAAAACAATGGGTTGATCATTTAGAAAAGGAAAACATGATAAATGAAGGACAGTTTGGATTTAGAAAAGGGAAATCATGTGTCACCAACTTTCTGTGTTTCTACTCAAGAGCAACAGACAGGGTGCAAGAAAGAGAAGGGTGGGCTGATTGTGTGTATCTCAATTTGAAAAAAGCTTTTGACAAGGTTATGCACAAAAGGTTAACCTGGAAACTACAGCAGTGGGGAGGAATGGGCGGAAAGGTTATAGAGTGGATGAAGGATTACTTAACAGGAAGAGAAATGAGGACGGTGATTAGAGAAATCAAATTGGAGGAGAGTAGAGAGTGGAGTTCCTCAAGGCTCAGTTCTGGCACCAATAATGTTCATGATATATATAAATGATATGCCCATGGCTATAAAAAGTTGTATGAGCCTTTTTGCAGACGATGCAAAGTTAATGAGAAAAGTGAGGACGGAGGAAGACTGTGAGGAGCTGCAAAAAGACTTGGATAGGGTGTACAGATGGAGCCAGTTATGGGAGGTGGAATTTAATGCAAACAAATGCCATGTTATGGAAATGGGGAAAAGTAAAAAAACACCGAGGAAAACATACAGGATGGGAGGAGACAACTTAAAGGTGGTACATGAAGAAAAGGATTTGGGAGTAACGATGCAAGACACACTATCCACAGAGAAGCATGTAAACAAGCTGTTTGGAGAAACCTACAAGATGCACAATATAACAGGAGCTGCCTTGTATAGGCCAACCGGCCTCTTGCAGACTCCTTACATTCTTATGTTCATTCCATTTTACAGACAAATAAATGATATAGAATTGCAACTAAAATGGTCCCAGAACTCTTGAATATGACGTATGAAGACAGACTGAGGGAGATGGACTTGACGACACTGGAACAAAGAAGGGAGAGAGGAGATCTGATCACGCTGTATAAGTTGGTAAATAAGTTTGATGAGGTGGATAGAGATGATCTCTTCTCTACTGCAAGAACACAGGGGCTGAGAGGACATGGAAAGAAACTTCATAAAGGAACCTGTTTGAGTGACTTCAAAAAGTGGGTATAGTTTTCCACATAGAAGTGTTAACACACGGAACAGCTTGCGGGAAGAGGTGGTGGAGGCGAGCAGTGTCCACCAAATGAAGGAAAGGCTGGATGAATGTATTTATGGAGACAGGACTACTAGAGCTTAGCTCGGGCCACCTAGACTACAAATAGTTAAATACACACACACACAAACACACACACACACACACACACACACACGCACATCTATCCTTCCCTCTCTCTTCCTTTTCCTTCCCTACCCTTTCGTCCTTTCCTTTCTCTTTCCCTTCCCTTGAGTCTAGTATGGATCAAACCGTGGGTGCATGAGTCTCCCCTTCCCCTACACACACACACACACACACACGTGGAACAGACTTGACGAGGAGACTGTGTGCAAAAACGATTCATGAATTCAAAGCCAAACTGGATAATAAGCGTTATGGAGACGGGACAGCACGAGCCTAGTACAGCTCTTTTCCTGTATTTCACAACTAGGTAAATACACACACACACACACACACACACACACACACACACATGGCAGGCTATGGCAGACAGCACCTGTGTGAAGACTGCCGCTGCCCGTGCCTCCGTCATGCGTCCCTCCGTGGTGATGGTGTTGAACAGCTCGCCGCCGCCGCCAGGGAATTCCACCACCAGATGAACGTGCAACAGGGTCTCCACCACCTTGAAGAGCCTGCAGTGATGAAATGGTGGTGAGGATGGTGGTGGTGGTGGTAGGGTGTGTTACTTAACCACTAGAGCGGAGGTTCTTAAATTTTTTGCTAGCTACTTTTCTCCCAGAGTTGACGCCCCTCTTGGAAATTATTAGCGGCAGCACACCCTCCAGTTCAAGAGCCAGTGCACTAGAGTACTGGTGTGTTACAGGTACACTCTCTTCACTTATACATCAAGAATAAATATCTAAGTCGTCCCTCAATAACTGTTCTCTGTCAAGGTTGTGTGCCTGCCCAGACTGTGCAATTCCGTGTTCACCACTACAGACTGTCTCACACACACCCTGCTGCTAATGCTGACAATGATGATGATGCTAAACGCAGGACAGCATTTAAAAGTTACACCTCAGTTTCTGGCAATGTGAAAAGTTTGGAAAGTTTTGTTTAGTTGGCGCAGCATCTGTGGTCGTATGCTGGAGAGACGGAAGGGGAAGGAATTATAGGATAAGGGAACAGATCACAGGAGACAGGACACAACCCCCGATTAATACCTGGAACCCATTCACTGCTGGGTGGACAGGGGCGTAGGGTATCGGAAAAGCCGCCCAAATTTTTCCACTCCGTCCAGGAATCGAACCCGGGCTCTCTCGGTTGTGAGCCGAGTGTGGCAATGTGAAGCAAACACAATATACGTGCAAATGAAATGCGCACTAATTTATGATCGCAGGAACCAAGGTGTTCTCCTACCGTGACATTACTGACTAGGTTATCTTGGGTCGTTATAACAAGGTCAAGTATGTTATTTTGTCAAGTTGGTTCAGAAACCATTTGGCTTAGATAATTTTTTTCAAGAAATTCGATCATTCTATGTGACTTGCCTTCTGTACCTGACAGTGTCGCCCAGTCGATATGGGGGAGGTTAAAGTCTCCTAATATCAGTGAGTCGTTGTTATTGACTGCCTTAAGACGCTGTACATTTCAAGGTCGTCATCGAGTGATTGCCCGGGAGGCCTGTAAGTGACAGATATATTTAAATTAACTTTTGCAATGTTTACTCGCACGCACAAATGTTCAACGTTACTGTTTCTTGGTGTTTTGTCAGTGGGTTGCAAATAGCTTTTGACAAAAAGGGCGACGCCGCCGCCTCTACGGTTTACACGATCTTTGTTGAAGAGTCTGTAGCCATCTATGTTGTATTCGGAACTTAAATCAATATCTGTGGTGTCGATAAATGTTTCGGTTATAGCAATTATGTCAAAATATTGTGTCAGAGCAAGACATCTTAGTTCATCAAATTTGTTTCTTAGGCTACGCGCATTGAAACTAACAATTTCTAAGTTATCTAGAGGCTTGGTAATAGAGGTGGAGGTACTTGCGGGATCACGGTTACGGGTTTGTTGAGATGAATGGCGTCTATTTACACGGGCGGGGTGGAGGGACGTGGCTGAGGGTCGTTTTTTGATCGGGTGTCACGTACTGCGTCGTTGAGGAGCCTTCCGAATCTGGCTGCCCCGATGGGAGACAGGTGTAATCCGTCCCTGTGGAAGAGCTCACTTTGTCCATAGAAATTGTCCCAGGCGTTGAAGAACTCCATGTCAAGCTCTCTGCAAAGAGTCTGTAAGCGGTTGTTTAGGCTGAAGGCCTTACTGAAGAAGTCGCTCTCCGCCCACGTCCGTGGTAGAACTCCTGAAATCAAAATGTTAGGGGATTTAGTCTTATACTGCTGGATGAGCCTACGGTACTTCTCCAGGAGTTCCTCAGACCGGGTCGTGGTGACGTCGTTCGTACCTGTGTGAATAACAAACAGTGAATCATTAGTAGCCTGGGGGGAGATCTCCTCAAGAGCAGCAGTTATGTCGTCGATCCCAGCACCAGGATAGCAATAGTTCCGTCTTCGACGAGGAACTCTGCCGCAGAACTCAACGACCTGCTGGCGAATCATGGAGTCACCCACCAGGAAGGTGCTCTCCTGCTCATCCTCCTCCTCCAGAATGGCAAACCTGTTGAGGCAATGAACAGGCCGTTTCGGTGAAACTTTTGCTATTGCGCTGGACATATCAAAAGCTTTTGATAGGGTCTGGCACAAATCTTTGCTTTTTAAACTACCCTCCTACGGTTTCTATCCTTCTCTCTGTACCTTTATCTCCAGTTTCCTTTCTGACCGTTCTATTTCTGCCGTGGTAAACGGTCACTGTTCTTCTAAATCTATTAACAGTGGTGTCCCACAGGGTTCTGTCCTATCTCCCACTCTTTTCTGTTGTTCATTGATGATCTTCTTTCCAAAACGAACTGTCCTATCCATTCCTACGCCGATGATTCCACTCTGCATTATTCAACTTCTTTTAATAGAAGACCCACCTTCAGGAACTTAACGACTCAAGGCTGGAGGCTGCAGAACGCTTAGCCTCAGACCTTACTATTATTTCCGATTGGGGCAAGAAGAACCTGGTGTCCTTCAACGCCTCAAAACACAGTTTCTCCACCTATCCACTCGACACAATCTTCCAAACAACTATCCCCTATTCTTTGACAACACCCAGCTATCACCTTCCTCAACACTAAACATCCTCAGTCTATCCTTAACTCAAAATCTCAACTGGAAACTTCATATCTCATCTCTTACTAAATCAGCTTCCTCGAGGCTGGGCGTTCTGTACCGTCTCCGCCAGTTCTTCTCCCCTGCACAGTTGCTGTCCATATACAGGGGCCTTGTCCGCCCTCGTATGGAGTATGCATCTCATGTGTGGGGGGGCTCCACTCACACAGCTCTTCTGGACAGAGTGGAGGCAAAGGCTCTTCGTCTCATCAGCTCTCCTCCTCATACTGATAGTCTTCTACCTCTTAAATTCCGCCGCAATGTTGCCTCTCTTTCTATCTTCTATCGATATTTCCACGCTGACTGCTCTTCTGAACTTGCTAACTGCATGCCTCCCCCCCTCCCACGGCCCCACTGCACTCGACTTTCTACTCATGCTCATCCCTATACTGTCCAAACCCCTTATGCAAGAGTTAACCAGCATCTTCACTCTTTCATCCCTCACGCTGGTAAACTCTGGAACAATCTTCCTTCATCTGTATTTCCTCCTGCCTACGACTTGAACTCTTTCAAGAGGAGGGTATCAGGACACCTCTCCTCCCGAAACTGACTTATCTTTCGGCCACCTCTTTGGATTCTTTTTAGGAGCAGCGAGTAGCGGGCTTTTTTTTATTAATGTTTACTTTTTTGTGCCCTTGAGCTGTCACCTTTGCTGTAAAAAAAAAAAAAAAAAAAAAAAATCGCTTGTCTGGCTGGTTTGGCTCCTCCATTCACGACGGTGAAGCCATCATGGGCGGTGCCACTAGCATCCTCCCGTTGCGTGGTGTTGTCCGCTGGTGTCGACGGTACCGCTGAGGGCAAGGGGGCGGTTGGAGAAGGGTTTGGCACCACAGCAACGTTAGCCTGGATGAATTCCTGCAAGGAGGGAACAGTGCGAGAAAGCTCTATTATTTTATTCTGACCTGCTTCCATCTTCTCTTCCTGCTCCTGCAGTCTTGTCTCGAGATGCTGCCTGGGGAGAGAAAGCTCTATTATTTTATTCTGACCTGCTTCCATCTTCTCTTCCTGCTCCTGCAGTCTTGTCTCGAGATGCTGCCTGGTGAGAGAAAGCTCTATTATTTTATTCTGGCCTGCTTCCATCTTCTCTTCCTGCTCCTGCAGTCTTGTCTCAAGATGCTGCCTGGAGAGACACAGTCGACAGACAACAGAACGCCCTGTAAAAAAGTGAGCTGAGAAGCTACCGTTACAAGTACTGCACTTCTTAGGTGCCATCTCTCTCTCTCTCTCTCTCTCTCTCTCTCTCTCTCTCTCTCTCTCTCTCTCTCTCTCTCTCTCTCTCTCTCTCTCTCTCTCTCTCTCTCTCTCTCTCTCTCTCTCTCTCTCTCTCAGTGTGTGTGTGTGTGTGTGTGTGTGTGTGTGTGCTTGTCGATTTTGTGAAATAGGAATCTCTGGCATTATTATGTTTTTCTTGTTGAGATATCTACTATTCTCTCTCTCTCTCTCTCTCTCTCTCTCTCTCTCTCAATGTGTGTGTGTGTGTGTGTGTGTGTGTGTGTGTGTGTGTGTGTGTGTGTGTGTGTGTGTGTGTGTGTGTGTGTGTGTGTGTGTGTGTGTGTGTGTGTGTGTGTGTGTGTGTGTGTGTGTGTGTGTGTGTGTGTGTGTGTGTGTGTGTGTGTGTGTGTGTGTGTGTGTGTGTGTGTGTGTGTCGGGTTATCATGAGAATTGACCTCTCGTTTCCCTGCGGATTAGCGCGGTCACTGTACCCTTGACCCAGCCTCAAAAAGGGCAACATTGGAGAACAGAGCTGCCACATTTTGTGGTATTTATACAAAGTCATTGCTATCATTCCACTAGAACAATATTCAGAGCTCTCTATACATCCTTATTATAATTTTATATAAATACACTATTATGAAGTTTCATTTAGAAGTAGTCTAACAATAAGACAATAATTGTTGCTAGTACATCTGACAATGCCTAATCAGGGAAATTCCCTTTCGGTGCCCCACCAGAACGGACTCGACATTTTGGGAGGGGTAGGAAGGGCTAATCCTCTAGGGGATTTGTAGTGAGGAGGAGCAGAGAGGGGGTGAGGTGAGCGAGGGTGGGGGGGCTTAGGTGAGGTGAGGGAAGGGGGGTAGGAAGGGTTAATCCTTTAGGGGATTTAGAGAGGGTGTAGTGAGGAGGAGCAGATCGACTCCTCAGGGGAATTCAAAGGGCGAGGTGTCTGCAAGCACAACGCAAAAGGAAAAAAAAAAAACACTCGAGAAACACACGACAAACTCACACAAGAACACCCGACGTACCCATATCACACGCAAAAACACCGGAAACACAACAACACACTTGAAACACTCTGAAACCCACATAGAACACTCGGAAACAGCCAAATCACACGCAAAAACACCAGAAACACAGCAACACACTCGAAACACTCTGAAACCCACATAGAACACTCAAAAACAACCAAATCACACACAAAAACACCGGAAACACAACAACACACTCGAAACACTCTGAAACCCACATAGAACACTCAGAAACAACCAAATCACACGCAAAAACACTGGAAACACAACAACACACTCAAAACACTCTGAAACCCACATAGAACACTCAGAAACAGCCAAATCACACACAAAAACACCGGAAACACAACAACACACTCAAAACACTCTGAAACCCACATAGAACACTCAGAAACGACCAAATCACACGCAATAACACCGGAAACACAACAACACACTTGAAACACTCTGAAACCCACGTAGAACACTCGGAAACAGCCAAATCACAGGCAAAAACACCGGAAACACAACACAACCACAGGCAGAGACACTCTCAGAAACCACAGAGAGAGAGAGAGAGAGAGAGAGAGAGAGAGAGAGAGAGAGAGAGAGAGAGAGAGAGAGAGAGAGGAAAGAAAGTTGGAAAGTTTTGTTTATTGGGCACAACATGTGGTCATATGCCGGAGAGACAGGAGGGGAAGGAATTATAGAAGGGAACAGATCCCAGGAGATAGAACACAACCCCCAATTAATACCTGGTACCCATTCACTGCTGGGTGGACAGGGGCGTAGGGTATCGGAAAACCCGCCCAAATGTTTCCACTCCGCCCGGGAATCGAACCTGGGCTCTTTTGGTTGTGAACCAAGTGTGCTAACCACTGCACCACGAAGCCCCCTGGAGAGAGAGAGAGAGAGAGAGAGAGAGAGAGAGAGAGAGAGAGAGAGAGAGAGAGAGAGAGAGAGAGAGAGAGAGAGAGAGAGAGAGAGAGAGAGAGTATATATATATACTGTCTATAAATATATATATATATATATATATATATATATATATATATATATATATATATATATATATATATATATATATATATATATATATTAAACACACACACACACACACACACACACACATGTAGTTGTGTATGTGCCACCTAAGACCTCATCATGGTCAGTGGAGGACTATAACAACATGCTAGGAGATACTAGAATCTGTTTGGACAACATGGTGAAAGCGTGCAACAAATTAATGATTATGGGAGACTTTAATTGTAAAGAAGTAAGCTGGGAAGACTGGACAACAAGGGGAAGCACGGGGTAATGTGTTACTAAAGCTGATGATGGAGAATACAGTGACCCGGTGGGCATCAGATTTCACAAGGTATAGTGGACAGGACGAGCCATCCAGCCTGGACTTAGTCTTCACAAATGAGGTAAATGTGATTGAAAACATTGACTATAACCTATCAATTGGAAAAAGTGGTCATGTGGTGATTCAGTTTGAGATAAAACAAGAAAGAGGAGAAGTAAGGAAGAAAAGACACAGAACTGGAAGGCATAATTTTAGTAAAACTAACTACACTGAACTGGGGAAATATTTTGAAGGCACAGACTGGTCTAGATTCCAAGAAGCAAGCAGAGTGGAAGAAAAATGGAATATATTATTAGAGATTTGCAATGAAGGGGTTAAGAAGTATGTGCCAAAAGTGAAAGAGAATTGCAGGGGAAAGAAGGACGGGTTCAACATGAGATGCAAAGAAGCAAGGAGAGAGAAAGAGGAGGCCTGGAGAAGGTGGAGCAGAGTGAAGCGGCAGAATGTTTGGAAACTATATAAACAAGAAAGAAATGAGTGTATTAGAATATGCAGAGAGGAAACATTGAATTTTGAAAGGGATATAATAGACAAATGCACAGACCACCCGAAGCTATTTTACAGATTTATAAACGGGAAACTAAAACAGCGTGAGGAAATAACAAAATTGAAAGTTAATGGCGAGGTGTATGAGGACGAGTTGGAGATGGCGGAAGAAATGAACAAAAGCTTTCAAGAAGTATTCACAAGAGAAAGCGAGTTTGACGTACCAACTGGACTAGGCCCAAGAGGGCCCTGCCTGTGTGACATAGAAATCACAGTGCAGGAGATAACTAGTGAAATGGAGAATCTAGATGTGAGGAAGTCACAGGGTCTTGACAGTGTTTCCAACTGGGTGCTGAAGGCGTGCAGGAATCAATTGGCGGACAAAATACACAAAGTTATAAAGAGATCATTGGCTGAGGGTGTAGTCCCTCTGGACTGGAAAAAAGCTGACACAGTCCCCATCTACAGGAGCGGAAGAAGAGACGACCCACTTAATTATCGACCAGTTTCCCTTACGAGCGTAGTGTCAAAAATATGCAAAAGAACTGTGAAAAGGAAATGGATGAAGCACCAAGAGGAAAATGAAATCATCACAGAAAGACAGTTCTGATTTAGGAAAGGAAGATCATGCCTGACAAACTTGGTGTGTTTCTATTCAAGGGTGACAGATGTTGTGCAGGAGAGAGATGGATGGCCTGACGCTGTCTACTGGACTTGAAAAAGGCCTTTGACAAGGTGCCACATAGGAAGTTAATGTGGAAGCTGGAGACGGTGGATAAATTAGGAGGTGGTCTTCTAAAGTGGATGGAGGATTTTCTGAAGAACAGGATGATGAGAACAACTATTACAGACAGGAAATCAAGTTGGAAAAATGTCATGAGTGGAGTTCTGCAAGGCTCTGTGTTGGCCCCAATTATGTTTGCAGCATATGTTAATGATATGACAGAAGGAGTGGATAGCTATATGAGTCTGTTTGCCGATGACGCTAAGATAATGAGAAGAGTGGAAAAAGAGGAGGACTGCTTGCTGCTCCAGAGAGACCTGGACACAGTGTGGCGGTGGAGCAGGAAGAGGGAAATGGAATTTAATACCAAAAAGTGCAGTGTTATTGAATTTGGAAAGAGTGGAATGCGAGTAGAGGGACATTATAAGTTGGGTAAGGATAAGTTAGACAGGAAGACAGAAGAAAAGACCTTGGAGTGATGATCACAGAGAACTTGTCTCCAGAGAGACGTGAATAAAATATCAGCTGAGACACAACCTGATGAGGAACATCAGAGCAGCGTTCACATACCTTGGTGAGGACATGGCAAGGAAATTAACTGTGACCTTGATACACCCTAGACTAGAATATGCATCAGTGGCTTGGTCGCCATCACTTAAGAAACACGTTAGAAAACTGGAGAGGGTACAGAGAGCGGCAACAAAAATGGCACCTAGTCTGAGCGACCTGCCTTATGAGGAAAGATTGCTGAGGCTGAACCTCCCTACATTGGAAAGTAGAAGAGAAAGAGGAGATTTAATAGCAGTGTAGAGGGTGATGAATGGTGTAGAGAAATCGGATAGAGATGACCTCTTGATAAGAGAAGAGAGAAACTTAAGAGGAAATGGAAAACTGTTGAGAAAAGGAATGTGTAGAAGAGACATCAAGAAGAACAGCTTCCCACAGAGATGTGTGGGGGTCTGGAATGGGCTGGAGAGGGAAGTGGTGCAGGCTAAGTCAATAAGCACATTTAAGGCCAAGTTAGATGGAAGTAGTTGGAAAGGCAGGACAGCACCAGCACAGCTCCGTTCCTGTAAATCACAACTTTAGGTAAACTAGGTAAATACACACACACAAATGCTTCCTTCCCTTCCCTTTCCTTTCCATTCCTCCCCTCCCCTTCCCACCCCTAAACTTACCTCCATGGGGTCGGGGTCGTCGCTGAAGGTCAGGGCTAGTACATAAGAGGGGGGGCACTAGCCAGGTACTCGTGGCAGCAATCTCTTCTGAGTTGGACCACTGCGCTGGGTCCTGAACTAGCAGTCGGGTGATGAGGTTGCTGGCGGGGGCGGAGGTGTGTCCTGGGCTGTCAAAGGTGCCCCCCGCCAGGATGTGTCGTTTCAGCCCTACCACTGTAGAAGCCTGCGGAGTGGTGGTAGTAGTAGTAGTAGTAGTAGTAGTAGTAGTAGTAGTAGTAGTAGAGGTTATGGCAGAGTGTAAGGTTACTGAGGGCAAGTGAAGGGAGACTCAAGTAACCTTAGGAAACTCTATACAAGGACACACACAACACACAGAACCAGAGAATTAGAATTGTAAACAGAATCCCATTGACGAGTATCAGAGGTTATGGCAGAGTGTAAGGTTACTGAGGGCAAGTGAAGGGAGACTCAAATAACCTTAGGAGACTCTATACAAGAACACACACAACACACAGAACCAGAGAATTAGAATTGTAAACGGAATCCCACTGAGCAGCAGCAGCATAAGAATGCCTGGGAGCAGCACATAGCAGAAAATAAGTTAATCAATGTAAAAAGCAGTTAATATAGTGAAATGAGTAGAGGTCCAGGAAGTTATAAGGCTAACTGTAATAGTATATCTCTTATAACAAAACCAGCAATATTATTATTATTATTATTAGTAGTAGTAGTAGCACAATAATACTAGTAATATTCTGTATACAAGGAATGGTGAGCCTGCTCCCTAAGACATACAAAGTGTGTTGGCGTACCTGTCAGTGCCTCTGAGGGAAGATATTTGACGTGTCTGAGTCGTCACTGAGCCTGTCCAGCACGGCCTTGATAGGAGTGTGGAGTGACCTAAAAAATTGACCATAGGTAACATGTAGGCATATTGCACACACACACACACACACACACACAGGGCAAAACATTGTTCCTTATCACAGTTTACTGCATGCTGGGGTCACACATTTTGGCAGAAGTCCTTGACCTTACCCTCCTTGACCTTGCCTGCTGCTGCTGCTGATCTCAGGGAGAGAGAGATTTACACAGATATTCAAACCACACACACACCTTATGGTCCACACTGGGCGGTCTGCCCTTAAACCTGCCCTCAGTGAAATTATATTAATCAAATGGCACCAAGACTTTGCATTTCTACTTTAGTGAATACTGAGGTGAAGGAACTGTTGCTCAAGCTTGTTTTTAAGGGGAAAAGAGAGAGAGAGAGAGAGAGAGAGAGAGAGAGAGAGAGAGAGAGAGAGAGAGAGAGAGAGAGAGAGAGAGAGAGAGAGAGAGAGAGAGAGAGAGAGAGAGAGAGAGAGAGAGAGAATAAATAGAACAATGAAGAAAAAATATGCAATTGAAATGACCCATGATGACCCAGAGAGACGCAGGGGTCAGGCCACAGAAAAAGAGCAAGTTTGGAGCACTACAATGACCCAGAGAGATGCAAGGGTCAGGCCACAGAAAAAGAGCAAGTTTGGAGCACTACAATGACCCAGAGAGATGCAAGGGTCAGGCCACTCACCAGCACAGTGGACATCCTCTGGTCCGCCCAGGAGGGTGTGCCGGAGGGCCAGGAGCACCTCATCCCCTGGTCTATGGTGCTGGTGATGAGGGGACCAGCTCACTCCACGCCCAGGCCAGGGAGACGCTGCTCAGCTTCTTCACACAGCTGGGGACACAGGGCACAGAGTTATAATGATAATACTTTCCTATAGGTTCATGGTACACCAGAAGGGTCACACTGCCATCTTTCTTTATTTCTGTTTAGGTATTTCAACTGTTTATTTTCCAGAGAGAAGGAAAACAAAACTTATCCAGGTTAGGTAACATTAGTTTTGTGAACCTTCCCACCATGGCAGTGTTATGAGTTACAGGAGGCAGGAAAGCTGTGTTACTGATGCCAAGATTCTGAGTTTAAAGAGACAGAGAGAGAAAAAGTATCCAGGTTGGGTTACGTTAGTTTTGTGAACCTTCCCACCATGGCGGTGTTATGAGTTACAGGAGGCAGGAAAGCTGTGTTACTGATGCCAAAATTCTGAGTTTAAAGAGAAAGAGAGAGAAAATGTATCCAGGTAAGGTTACGTTAGTTTTGTGAACCTTCCCATCATGGCAGTTACATGAGGCAGGGAGGCTTGCAAGGCTGTTTTACTGACGCACAACTTCTCAGAGATTCAGGAGAGAGAGAGAACGAAACTATCCAGGTTAGGTTAGGTTAGTTTTGTTGTGGCTTTCTGAGGTGGCTGAACAATGCTACTCATTTATATACCTGGACTGACTTTTCTTTTTCCTTTTTTTCTTTATGATTATTTTGGGGCAATCACTGTTTCAAGGGAGAAAACAAAACTATCAAGGTTACTTTAGGTTAGTTAGTAACAGTAGTAGTAGGAGTAGTAGCAACAATTACCAAAGACTAGAACCTTATATTCTTTCCTTCAATAATGATAATAATAATGATAACAATAATAATGATATTAATAATAATAATAATAATAATAATAATAATAATAATAATAATAATGATAATGATGATAGTAATAACAATAATAATGATATTAATAATAATAATAATAATAATAATAATAATAATAATAATAATAATAATGATGATAGTAATAATAATAATAATGATAATAATAAATGGCATGGCACTTATGACATAACTAAGATTTAACTCATTAGCAATTATTTATTTATCAATTATTACTGTCATTTATTTACCATTACTTTATTAAGTTAGTTTTGTGTGCCTTCTCACATCATGGTGATATTTTGAGGCGGCAGAACTAAACTATACATTTACCACATTTGCTTTTCTTTCTTCTTTATTACTTTATATTTAGTGTAAGTAAGAACAAAAGGTGTCAACAGAGAGACAGGGGAGCCACCAGGAACAAAATAGCATTGCCTGCATCAGGAGACACAGTGCTATCAATGTAACCAGTCTGTCTGCCTTGCCTTCCTGCCTAAACACACCACCGGGCCACATATTCCTGAAGTCTCTGCAGGTATGTGGTTCCTGAGTGAAGACGCTCGGCTGTAACTTGGAAACTAACCACGGGCCATTCTGGAAAATACTTTCATTGTGATTCCCGCTCAACATTACCTGTAATACTTCCTACCTAACCTTACATAGCCTAACCGCCAAGTGGCCACAGACTACCCATATGCTTTTCAGAAGGCCACCCATCAATCCAGACTCAAGAAGAAACCGCCCAGTGAATCAAGAGTGAGTTCCGGGGGGCAGCATGAGCCAAGCATAACTGGCGCCACTATAAAAATTGCCTGCGCCATGACAGGCTTGAGCCAACCACCATCCAGGCCCATGAAGAAAGCCTACCGGTGCTACAGGCGGAGATGTAAAAAAATAATAATAATAATAAATAAAAACTAATCCATCCTGCTCTGTTCCAGAGTAGGCAGAACACACCCGTACAGACTTCAGGAATATGCATTCCTGCCACCATCAACTCATATTTACAGGCACTCCAGGCCTCCCGGGGCACAAAACCTCAGGTGGGATTATTCACGAGAGGGTCGCCTACTAATTTTGAGATGCTGACTGCTTATTTCTGGACAAAATATGATGCTGTTTATTATGGAGATAGTATTCATTTCCAGATATCACTATTCAATTGACTTTTCAATCCCTGTTGTACACCCGTCACCTTCCACTGCCTCAACATAGCTGACAGAGAGGTTCAACTTGCTTACTGATTATACTCAGCGCTCACCAAGATCACAAGTGGACAAACCAGAACAAAACCAGGCAAATTAATGTTTTTTGCCGCTGTGTGTGTGTTCCCCCAGTGAGCGTTGGACGCCAGCAACTTACTTATCCAAAATCTCTAGAATCACACCCAAGCTTATTGAGGTAAAAAGTGGACAAACCAGAACAAAACCAGGCATATTAATGTTTTCTGCTGTGTATTGCCCCATGCATGGTGGACACCAGAGCCACTCATTTTTGCAGGAGGCATTTTTCACAACACCGGCCCGCGTAGTGGGCCACCCCCGCCCTGCACTGTGTATTCCCGCCACCCCTCACTGCCTGCCCAGTATATTTAAACTAACCAAGCCTTACTTTACGTAACCTAGCAAACAGGGGGACTTTGCTCCCTCTCAACCCCCTTCTATTTCTAGGAAGTCCTTTGTTAATGCACTGCATTCAGGGAGTAAAAATAATCCATGTTGTAAGTATTAACTTGGCCAGAGGTGGCTGTGCACGCTTTCCTAAATATTTTGCAGAGTCAGTCTTATTAATTGAATGCTGTTTCAATCATCTGTTTATATATTAAACCTTTTTTTCACTTCCTTCCTTCTCTCTTCATGTAACTTAGTATTGAGCTGTTCATCCTTCCATAGGTGTACCTCAGGACCCCTGGGTAAGGAACACACTGTGGTAACCCAATGTGACAGAGATGAGCACCAAGGCAATGAGTAGCTATGCTCTAGACCCCAAACCTCACCTGTCACAAGCTTACCTCTTGAGTCTTTAATTTGACAGAGATGAGCACTGAGGCAAGGTGTCCCAGAGCGATGGGTGCCTGTACCCCGCACCCCCATAGGCCCCCCAGGATAACGGAGCTACGCCCTGGAGCAACGAGGACCTGGGGAAGGCACACTGTGGTAACTCTGATGTCACGCCCGCCCTGTTACAACGCAGGATGTGACAAGGATGAGCTCTGAGGCGACGCGCACCTATAGTAGTAGTAGCAGCTATAGCATAAGCCCTAAACTTGACCTTACACTCAAATTTAAGGTCTGCAGGAAGAGGGAAGAGAGAGGAAGAGGAGGAGGAGGAAGAGGAAGGAAGAGTAACGTAGAAAATCTTACCCTCACCTAGCACCCATATTTATAGGCCTACCGCTCCACTAGACCGCCTTACTATAAGCTTACCGATGCCCCAAGGTCTCTCCCATAGGCCTACTTACTTTTATAGGCGGGCGAGGTCAGGAACGTGAAATAAACGTAGATCTTTTTGAACGCCGCCCACACGTGCAACTCCCCGCGGCAAAACGTAAACAAACCGAGTCGACGCGTTCTAGCGGCTCCTTTTTTTCTTTTCCCTTGTCTCTTCCTCTTTTCTTTCTTTCTCTTCGCCTTTTCTCTTCCTCTTTTGTCTCCTTATCTTCCTTGCTCTTTCTTTTTTCATCCCTTTTCTTCTTATCCTCCGTTTGTATCTCTCTCTTCGTTCTAACGGTTTCCTTTTTCCTTTTTCTTTTGTCTCTTCCTCTTTTCTTTCTTTCTCTTCGCCTTTTCTCTTCCTTTTTTGTCTCCTTATCTTCCTTGCTCTTTCTTTTTTCATCCCTTTTCTTCTTTTCCTCCGTTCGTATCTCTTCGTTCTAGCGGTTCTATTTTTTTCTCTTCTTTCTTCCTTTCTCTCTTTCTCTTTCTCCTCCTTTCTTTCTGCCTTTCTTCTTCCTTCCTTTCTCTTCTTTTCCTCCGTTCCTATCCTCTCCTCGTTCTAGCGGTTCATTTTATATGTATTTTCTCTTAATTATCTTTTATTATGACTTTTAAGGTTGAATCAAGGAATATTAGATTAGTTTAAATATAAAGGGAATATAATCAGACCTTAATTATGGCATCGTTTTTCTCTTTTCTCTCCGTCTTTTCCGTTTCTCTTTCCTCTCCTTCTCTCTTTTTGTTTCGCTTCCTTCCTTTCTTATCCTTTCTCTCCTCTTTAATTCTTCCCTTCGTATCTTTTCTCTTCTTCCTTTCTCTCTTTTTATCTTCTTTTATATCCTCCATTTTGTTTCCTTTTCTTCTTTTCTTTCTCTCCCTTTTTCTTTTTAGAAAAATATTTTTATAAAAAGAAGTTTAAGAAGTAGTGTAATTTTGTAGATCTCAAAATGTTCCTCCACCATTTGGCTCTTTAGGCTGCTAATATGACGCTCGTAGCTATTTCCAGTTTTCAGATGTATGTAGGCGACGAGAGACAAGTCTCTAACGTGCGAACCATCCCCACCCGCGGTGATGGTTCGGCCAGGGAGGTGGGTGGTACGGACACTCACAATACTCGCCATAATATTAATGTAACTTAAGCTTGATTGGCTAATAAACAAGATTATATCTTCTACAAAACATTTGTATAAGGACAAAAGTATCCTCTCAATATTTAGAGGGGAAAAAATAAAAGAGCTACAAGAAATATCTCAAAAAATTTGGTATTATGTCTTCCTTCTCTTTTCACAAGCATAATACCTGAATATAAATCAACCAAATTAACCTTTTTATAATCGTTGCAACACCTATCATGTTTAAATTGATATAAATTTAATAAAAATCATGAAAAAATCCACCGTCCGAATCATCACGACT